>NC_056735.1:874621742-874633524 GCF_019279795.1 Protopterus annectens | reverse complement strand
AAAATGTATTAGATTATGACATTATGCAAGTTCTTTCTATGATTCTCTAGTTGGGGATATGAGAAATGTTATTATGTTAATTTTATTTTGAATATAAAAACATATAACTGTACTTTACTGTTACTAAATATATAACTGGCAGCAAGATGCTACTATATAAATGAACTCATTCCATGGCACTTGCTGTCAGCCTGTCCATCAATTATACCATGCCTCTACAATCTGCAGTCAAAAGTTGTATGCCTGAACCTGTGCAAACTTTGTTGGGGGTTTTTACATTAAACAATAACCTCATAAATTCCCTTACCATTCTTGACTTTGTCTATGAGAGAAAGGTGAACAACGTAAATAGTATACTGTCTCTTACACATGCACATCCCTAGGCGCGCACACACACACACACACACACACACACACACACACACACACACACACACACACACACACACACACACACACACATACGCACACGCACAAATGCACATGCACACACACGCGCATGCACACACACGCACATGCACACGCACACGCACACATGCACACATACATACACACACGTGCTCCTGACACTGACTCCTAATTTTTACATTTCCAGGACTGAACATACATGAAGCAGATGTTCAAAATTGGCAGATTATTTATAAACATAAGACTTTGTGCCTGTGTGATGACATCTACTGCAGCAGACTGTTGCATCAAGTACTGCAGCAGAATAGATGTTACCAGCAAAAAAATGCAATCATAGTGTATTAAGTGAAATTAAATGTCCATTTAAAAAAAACTTTGGTTTCAGTCACTTTAAAAGGAGTAAACACAAAAAAAATGAAAATAACCCCACCTCATATTGAAAATATAAAACTACTCAAATACAGTTTTTGCTGATGCTCATAAGGGATTATAAATTAAGAAAGAGCTGCTCCACCTGAAATAATGAAAGAAGGCAACTGACGGTTTAACACGACATTTAGAGAATATAGAAGAGCAACAGAATACTGGATCAGAAAATTAAGTTGTGAAAGATATGAACATTGACTTTTGCAAGATATATTGTGGTGTTTCCAGCTCAGAAGTCTGAATGCTAGCACTTAGGACTTTACCCTGTAACACATAAAGGCCTTGCATGGAGCTAAGCTAAGGGTGAGTGCATCAAGCAACACTAATATCAGATCATAGCACAACCTAACATTTAGCCTTCACCCTACACACCAGTCATGAGACCCTTGTAAAACCAAGTCCTTAAACCATAACAGTCAAACCCTAATGCAGGTCCTGACAACATGGATTTGCAATTTAGAAATATCTCTGTGGGCAGCTTGGTAGATATGTGCATCCTGAGGCAATGTAGCAATTGTGTCATGTACTCAGACAATGTTTTTAACCCTTAAAGAAACTAACACACTATGTGAAAGATGTACTTAACATAACTTCTTAGAGGCAAAACGATTACTTACAAAGTTGTCAAGAACATACACATTACTACATCTTTCACACATACTGCTTATCACATACAAACAGACCTTTGTATGTTGAGGAACTTTAAAATAAACCTCTTTATACCTCAAACACTTTCTAATCCATCAAATGCCAGCACCTATACTCAGCAACCACTAAAGCACACACCCAAAGCAACATCTAACACCACACAAAAGCCTACAGACAATGATCCCTGAGAACAAAGTCCATAAGGCAGGCAAAAACATTACCTAGTAATCTTGTCACAGGGGATTCTATTGTATGACAAACAGATGCCCATCTCACCAAGCTAGACAAGTAAAAGATAACAGTTCGATGCCTATCTGGTGCAGGGATCCGCAATATCATGCATGAATATGATTCTGTCATAGTCCGTGTGGGTGAAAATGACCTGAGACATACCTCACTGGACTATATGAAAAGAGACATTATGGATCTCTCTGAATATGTCACAGACAGGCATGTGCTTGCATTTAGCAGCATTCTACCTTCACCAAGGATGATGCCACAGTATGAACAAAAATGACTGATTTTAATAACTGGCTTAGATTCTGGTGTCACTCCATGGGAATCTAACATCTATCATCATGGAAGGGCATGGTTAATAGACCACGCTGGTCTGCCAAGGCTGGTCTGTACCTGCTCCCTGGGCTTTCAGATATTAGCTTTATCTACTCGCTTACAGACTTTTTTAGACAATGTCTAAATAAAACTACCAGCATAGCAAAAAAAAAAATAAAACAACTCAAAGTAACCTTAAGGTGTTACTACTTACTGCCTGAAGCTTAAACAAGAAACTTCATGCACTATAACCCTCCTCTGGTCATTTCTGATACACTCACATTACTTGCAATGTACTTGTATTCAGGTAGACGAAAAACATTTGGCTATTTCAGTGAATTTGGGATAATTTATTCTTTCCTTGTGTGTATATGTATGTGTTCCAAAAAGAGTCATCACTAAGTAATACAGTACCTTAAAATGCCTGTAGTGGCGGACATTAAGATATAAGCAAATCATCTCTTAAGGACTTACAGTCTTTCAGCTACATGGCTTCTAACTGGTCATGACTTATTTTTTTCTTAGTCTTTCTGGGAGTATTCAGACTCAGTCTGTTTTAAAGAATCTGTAATCCTTCCATTTTAGCCCCACTGCTCATAAAGCCTCTGTCAGAAATGTTTATGAAGATGAATTCCCATTGCAAAAGCGTAATGATATACCCTTAAAAATAGACAATTTTCATTTCATGGTGTATTAAAAGACGAGGAAAGGAAAACACTTCAATCTTCTGTTGAAATAGAAGAAATGAACTTCAGAATTGGTTTCCTGTTGGTTTGTTCTGCACGATTTTAAGAACCAGCTTGTCTACATGCAAATACCAAGCAACATCCATTTAAATGTCCCACTTTAAAAAGTAAATTTAAATAACTTTGATTATTCATCGGTGGTTAGACTGCAAGCACAAGACAGTCCCTTTTTAAAAAAAGACATAGAAATAAAATATGGAGTCAAACTAATGAATACAGTTGTGTGTATTGTTCTGTTTATGCAACTAAATAACTAACATGAATAACAGGCATGTCAGACACGTGTGAGGTTAAGCAGTAAGCTCATGAGCTGAGTTAACACTGGGGGTGGAAGCGTAACACTGTTCTGTCTCTAGCACAGCTTTAAGAAATATGCATCTAAAAACAGAGATTTTAAGATGAACATTTAATCTACTTACTACACCATTCTAGGATAACACAGTGCATAAAGTCTCAGCACTTGCCAAACTAATTAGAAAAGTTGTAAATCCTGGAAATAAAATATGAAGCTCTCCATGGTTCAATACAATAAAAACCTCAAAAACTTTTCTTGTACTCACCAGAATGACAGGTCTGATGTCTGGTCTGGAGAAGCTGAGCAACTGTAGAAGAAGTTGTTGTTACTGAAAATGAAAAGAAAAAAGAATTCCGCCCTGAGCCCCACCCCTACCAAAAGTCCTCCTTTGTGGGCCTGAAGTATAGAAATACAGAAAACAGAATCTGATGGCAAATTATACCTCTCAACCTCAGCACAAGAGATCTGGACAAAGCCTAAAATAATGGCAGTGCAAAAGTCAAAAAATATGGGCAAGATTTAAAATACTGTGCTTATAAACAAAGAAAATTGCAAGACTGACATAATTTATGTTAGCATGCATTTTCTGAAGGATATGAAGTCTGAAACCCACATGTGTGTCAATATTTAGTGACTTCAATCCTCAGAAATTTTCCAGAAAATCACAAATTTTATTAGGAGCAAACGAATAATATGAAACATAAATATGGACAGTTGAGTGGTATGTGGCAAAAGGAGCCTCTTTTGCCACAAACTCTGACATATACTTTTACTATGCACTAATTAAACAGCAGAAAACTTAAAAGTTTGTTTCTCCCAACACACTTCCAAGATGGCGTTATGTTTGTGTCTTGCATTTGCAAACTCCAATAGCATTTTAACTTCAAGGCTAAAAGAGAAATCTTACACATCCTCAACTCACAAATACCGAACTGAACCACAAAAAAAAAAAAAAAAAAAAAAAAAAAAGCCTCGAGAAATGACAACACTGGACTTAATTAAATAATAAATCATTTAACTGAAACATTTGTTAAGTGCACAAATAATGGAACTACTGATAAAGTTCTGAAATAAATATGACTGGTACGAAAGTAAGCACTTAACACTTTTCAAAAAAAATGTATTATTTTTTATTTTGTAACTGAATCCAAAGATGTGATTTCTTGAGCCACTATTACATTTATAATTCTCCACATGCACAGGCATACTCATCCACACGCCCACGCATATACTCATACACTCTCTGTTATGCAGGAAAGGTTAACACGCATTTTTAATTCTATAGTTTGTCAGTTCTGTGCAGATGGTAGTGAGTTTGTCTAGTGAGGTGGGAAATTGCAGAGATAGAATGGGATTGTGTGGACAATGGAAAGAGAAAAAAAGAGAGCAGTTAAACTGAAGAGGATATCCTGAGATTAGGAGGATATGGGCAGAAGTAACAAGAACAGCACTGACAAATGGAGTATGGAGACAGTAGAACAGTAGAGGTAAAAGGCCCACATAAATGGCAAATGATACTTGAGAAGTAGAAATAGATATTATCATGTAAAGGGCAATATCAGATGAAAAAGAGAAGTGGGCAGTTAGTGACTCCCTGCCAGATGTAAGGATGGCTGGGGAGTTAGATAAGACTGATAAAGAGTATTATAGGAAGTAGGTGCTCATAATAAAGTGTGTGTAAAACAGAAGGTATAGCCTAGCCAGAGCAGATAGAGCTGCTGGTGGTGGAGGGGTATTTAATCAATGGGGTATCTGGAGGTGAGGAATGAAGAGAATGGTAGGGGTTTAATGACAGGCAAGGTGGTGAACATGGCATCAGACATGGAAAAAAAGAGGAAGGAGGTCAGCAAGTAGAAGAACTGAGGAGAAAGGAAGAGGGAGTCAATACTGGACAGAATAACTCTCAACTTTCCAGATTTTCTCAGAATGTCAAGATATTTGCCACATATTTTTGGTCTGCTTCTCATAAAATTTGCGGTTTTCTGGAAAATCATTGATGACTGAAGTCAGTAACAAATGACAGATATTTGACTTTCAGAAAATGCATGCCAATGAAAACCTATTATTCTATCAACTTTCTAAGTTTATAACTGTAATATTTAAAATGTGCCCCTATTTTTATCCCCCCTTGCCCATTTTTTGTACTAAGAGGTTGAGAGGTATTCTAGGCAGCAATAAGGATAGATTGCTGGAAGTATGTAAAAGGGAGAGGAAATTGACCATTCATAGCACAGAGAAGAAGCAGGCAGACATCAGGAGGATGGCTGGGGTGTTAGAGGATTGAGAAAGGTTGCAAATTGGAGGGGAAATGACATGGAGCATGGCATGAAGCAGATGAGTCAGTGTGTAGGGAATAAGGGTTTGAGTAACCTAAGCCTCAGTTACAACAATTTGCAAGAATTATGAGGTGAGCCAGGGGAAACCAGATCATTGTGAATATTTCTCTCTTAGTACAGACAGAAAAGATGGCCTAGGTGGTCACCAAGGGGAAAGGTGGATGCAAGTCGTGGTGCACTATAGCTATTTGCAATCTGTCAGAAGATACAGTTGAGCTGATTGCAATCAGCACTATAAAGATAGCAGAGATATATTAGAAGTCAAAGGTACCACTTTCATTAGTATAACCTTTGCCACCAAGTCAAGGAAGGAAAAGGTTGGGGAATATAACTGGTTTTTGCATTAAAAATGAAAGGGAATGGCTTGAAACTGATAAGTGGCTAGGGGAAGCCTGGCAAACAGACTGTCTGTCTCAAGGACAGTCTCCTTCATAAAGCAGAAGGTACAGCAGTTCTCAAAGCTATGTGGGAAAAGAACATATCCATGACTGCACCTTTAAATGACGATGGAAAGTGCCACTAATATAGAAGAGAAGATTACGCTTGCATGCATCAGGTAGACTGAAAGAAGGGAGATAGAATGTAGCAGAGGAACACACAAAGGTGTCAAAGCAAAATGCTGATTATTATTATTATTATTATTATTACTATTATTATTATCTTTATTATTATGTGTGGCAAGGAACAAGGGGAAATGTCAAGCAGTCATGTAGGAGGGGGAGGCATGCATTACAGGTATCACAAAAACATGAACAGTGACAAGTGAGACATAATGATGCCAAAGTATTGTTTAGTAAGTAATGATAGAGAAGAAATAATGAAAGAGGAGGAGTGATCTTTATAAGTGAATGCATAAAATGTGAGGTCAAAAAGGAAGGAACACTGTGGTATGATGGGAGAAAAGGAGAAGAGACAGAACCTGTTGTAAGTACCCTGTTTGTTAAAGTAGAGGAAATAAACTATTCATGGATCATAAGTGAAAATCACCCCCTGACATATCAAGGAAGGTGAGAGTGAGAATGGGTGGATAAAGGAGTAGGGTGTGACATGTATGCTTATATACGTGGGTTATAGGGTCAATCAGTTGGGAACTACCCCACCAAAACATACATCACACTAAATCAAATCCACCCAAGTGGGGGGCATTGCCCCCCACCCCTTTCAACTATATATACCAACTCTGGGATTGCACTACAGTGGAGAAAAGGACAAAGTTGTAGTGCTGGTCAATTGATTACTTAGCTTGTAAAAAATATTGATGTTTGCTGAAGTTAGTTTTGATGGTTAGGGTTTGATGAAAAAGTTGTTGACAAAAGAAGATTTTGATGATATAATATAGACCAGGGTGATATGAATCTGCCAACAGCAGACTGGGAGCCTCAGTTTTGGAGTGGAAAATAAATGGACATGAAAAAGTTGTTAGACTTATAGGCTTATGCCAGCTCAGAGCCGGATCTAGCACTAGACGACATAGGCAGTTGTCTAGGGCCCTATAACTGGGGGACGCCCATTTTGGCCGAGAGGCTTAAATACTAATTAATAAAAAAAAAAAAAAAAAAATCAAAAAACTTCTTAACACAGTGGTGGCAGCATCTTCTCCTTTAAGGAGGACCATGCGTGCATTGCAGTGGAATATTACCATTAAGTCCTGGTGACTTGGTAAGCCAAAGACATACTTTTAATTTTACAGTCCTTCACATTATAACAGAAAACACCAGAGGTGGAGACATCATGAATAAAACAGAGATTGCAGAAATGAACTGGATAGCCAGCCTTCAGGCTGACAAATCTCCAGGACTGAATGGCAATATTCCACTCAAAATCACCCTAAAGGGGCGTAGATTATTTCAGAGTTGACATTGGACAATGGCTTCACATACAACCAGTGTTGGTTGCCAAAATACTCTCAATGAAAGTCTTCCTTTGAATTTAAATATAGAAAGGTGTTAAATGTTCCTCATATGTTGATTGGCCAATAATATCTTATTCGACCAATACCATTTTATCAATGCTATACTCTTTTTAATTTGTGCTTAAGGAGCATAGGCTGTTTCTGATTAGTTTGTAACATTTTATTCAACCAAACTATTTGATTGGTGAAATATATTTTTTAATTCACTCCAAGGAGCATAGGCTGATTCTTGTCACTGATTGGTTAACGATGCATTTAAGTAGTTGCTGATATCATGCTTTTAATAGATCTGATAAAGAGTTTTTAACTCAAAGGCACTTATCCTTATCACATTTTGACTTTATTAAAATAAATGCTTTGGATTGTGGTTGTCAGACTGTTCTTCATTTTGAGTCTTACTGGCTTTGTTCGAGTCTGACTTTTAGTAACTGTTGGTGTATTTCTTTATTTATACTTTAAGATTAACTATTTTCTTTAGTTATATTTTTTCACCTCTTTCGCACTGAGGAAAGTGATAAAGTACAGGTTGAGTTTCTTCTTGCCTTTATCCCAGGATAGCCATACCCATTCTTTTCTGCCATTACAGCCAAACTTGTGAGCTTGTACATGAACGTAGGTTACCTGGGCTGTATAAAGGCAATCCATTTGCAGGACTTATCTGATATGTCACATTTGTAAATGTTCAGAAACTGGTTAAGATTTCATAGGGGTTACAAATGGTAAGCAGTCTGTAAATTAGTTAAGACTCTTCCGGGGAGTTACTGTATTTTTCCCTAATATTTACTGCAGAACTTTATAGAAACCACATTAGTTTTAGCAAAACCACAGTATTTTTAACAAAAACAGCATGGATGAATGCAAACTAAACTGTAAGGTACTTTCATTCACAGAAACTTGGAATCTGCCAACCATTAACCACTAGACCCAACCACTTTGTGCAGCCATTTCTTATGTATTTGTCTTTGCAGATTTTGGTGACACTCCCTGTTCTGCAGCTGCTTGGCAATGCCCCTCTTTGTCTGCCTGATGTAGGCTAGGATTTGGCCATCTTTTGATCTTCACTTCTGCTGACAGATTCTTCCTGCTTTCACCGGAATGTTAATGAGGGGGAAAATCCTTCACTGATCACTTGTTTTCTTTTTACAACTCTCCACCACCGTGCCCAGCTTCTGTGCCTGATCTTGTGCTCTTTGGTTGACATGTGAGACTCCTTTTGCATTGTGCTCCATAATGAGGAATATCTAAGTCTTTGCAGAGTGTAAACACACTTTTACAAATGTGGGACAATAAAGTAGTAGTAATTCACATCTGTGTCCATTATTTTGGGATAATCAGTTTATTTTTGCATTGGTGACTGATGTATCATGAAAAATCATAGGGACCTGTTAAACCTGTTGGGTTCTCTGCCCATTTGCAAATTGTTCTCATGGCTTTCAAAGCAAACAACTAAGGATTCATTATTGTTTCTCTTGTAGGATTTCTTTTAGAAAAATATACATGCCCTGTCTGTACCCTTTTTTTTTGGGGGGGGGGGTGAAGCAGTTCAAGGTTTAATTGATCAGTGTGTATAATTAGATAGTAGTATATTGCAGCACTTTCCCTTCCTGCTGAATAGGCTGGAGTTTGTGTAGTCCTGCATCAGTAAGCCTGCACTCTGCTTAGTGAGAGAGAACTGTGCTTTGAGGTGATCAAACATTTCAACCCTGTGATCACACTGCTGTTTCCTGACTGTCAGTACCATTTCTGTTGTATTAACAATGTTTAAGATTTTGTGCCTAGCAGTGAATTCCAGCTCCTGTGGTATTGCCAGTGCTGGTATTTCCAAGATATGTTTGCACATTTTGTCAGATAGCTTTTGTTTTAGATGCTGTTGTAATATGTAGAAGCACATAACCCTTGTCCAGTTCTCTGACAATGGCAAATTTCCTTAAAAACAGAGGTGTGTGGTGCCCCACTAGTCACTCTTCCATGATTTGTATTGGCATCATTTACTATCACATCTGCTTTCCTTTACTGGTTTTCTGCTCTCAGTTTTGCTGCTTGTTGTCTCTGTTATGACTGTTGGTCTTTAATAAAATATCAGTCCAAGTTGGTTTCAGTGTAATTTCTTCATCTGTTTCTGTGATCACCTGGTCATAGTCTGTGATGTTTGTTCGGCATGACTGCTCCACATAGGTACATTAAAATTTGTATTTTTGTAGCAGATACTATTATCTGTTTTCTTCCCCATCAATATTTTTTCTTGTGGACTTCACTGTTACTGAAGTTTACACCTAAAAGTTTGTACTCATACCTTTCTGTATCCTTTAGATCTTTTGAAGGAAGGTGTTGCAGCTGTTTTCTGTTTCTTCAAACCTAGACCTGTTTTTAGCAGATTAAATACTGCCAGCAGCAAGACAATCCATTTGCAGAACTTATCTGATATGTTGAGTAATGTGCTGGCAATGCTGGACTGGTATATGTTCTACTGGAGCACGGAAACAATATATGCAGCATTATTCAAAGGTGTAATTAGTGGTTTACCTTTATAAAGCCGAATCACATTGGTACGAATGTTTATATGAGCAACTCGTAACCACGAAAGTGAAAATGGTGATAGTCCTTAATGTTCGAAAAAACGCAATTCAAAAATCAGATTTGCTGTTTTTCGAACATTAATATCAATCGAAAAAAAAAAGAAGTGTGAAGCAGGGGGCAAGCCCTCCTGCACCCCCCCATGTGGGGGGCTGCACCCCCCACACCCCTACTTTAATATTCTAACTCCAAGATCGCATTACAGTGGGGAAAGGGACCATTTTCTGAACTCCTCTATAGTGCAATCTGCCCCTCAATGTCGAATGTGCAATGAGCGAATGTCACTGTGCATTTGCTCATTGCACATTCAAATCTTTTTTCGTTCGATGTTTGCAAACTTTGCAAACAGCCTTTCGAACAATTGCTGTTTGCCCGAGTGTGAATTGCTTTCTAAAGGTAAACCGTAATTAGTATCTGGAGGTAGAATTGTATTTGGCCAGACAGGATATTCAGACTCACATTTGTGACTTGTGAAATGTGGAGCCGGCAACTTTGTCTTTAAATGTTGTAACTGGCGGGCATAGAGTGACACTGATAAGTAGAAATGGCATGGGTTTGCCAGCAAAATGTTGCTAAAGAAGTGAGAGATCCAAGAGTAGGATAGCAGGAAAAGAATGTGGGATGCTGAACCAAAAGAGTGAGATAGAATAGTGCACTGAACATATGGGCAGCAGCTTGGCTCATGGAGCTTTGTGATAGTTAAAGATGTTTGGATCTGCAGGAGAATGGGAGAGTTTCAGGGAAGAAGATGGGAGCTAGAGATGGCTGCAGACATCCCAGTCAGTCAAGAAAGGACAGAGTGGGTATGGAGAGCTGGAAGCCAGTAAACACTATGGAGTGGAAGGGCAAGAGGGGCATGGACAGATGTCGGCAGAGGAATACAACTAGTGTAGCAGAAAACAAGGTAAACGGGGAGTCTGTGATGCAGTCATTAAATGAGAAGGAGGCCAAGCTGGAGGAACAGATGCAGACGGTAGTAGCAAGAAGTTAAAGGGAGACAGAGGTTGTCATGCAAGAGTGAACACCACAAGGGAACTGGGAGTGAAGTGGGCATGGAGGGGCACAGAGCCAGGTGGCAGAACAGAGGGCAAAAGGGAAAAGAGCGTTGAATGCTTGAAGCTGTGCAGGAACGATGGGAAAGGGATCTGTTGCAGCAGTGGAAAGCAAGTAGTGCTGACAGTGGTAATGGGGGTTGTAGTGATGTAACTGGAAGGGAAAAGACTGTAGGTAGCAGGGGGTAGTAACCACGAACAAAAGACAGTGATAACAGTAGACCAACACCAATAATCCAAACAAGTCCTGCTGTTCAAAATCCACCACAAGAATAACTCTGCAGACTAAAACACAAATATAACCCAACAAAGGTTAAATGCTTTTGTCCTATACAATCCAAATTAATACTGTACAAGATGAATGTGCTTAATCTTTGTTGTGTTATATTTATTTAATAAACTGTATTTTGGTTGGTCCAGTCTGCAATTCTGTTTTTTTTTTTTGTGGATTTTGAGCAGAAGGACTAGTGACATGAGGCAGGAAGTGACAGATTCATTGAAGTGAGGATAGCAAAGAGGATTTTGGTGATTGGAGACTTCATCACCAAGAGAATTCAGAATTTTGGCAAGGGAGATGGGGAGAATATATAGGTTCATAGGTAGGCGCTAGGCTATTGGCCCTAGGGCCTATATAAGCCTAGCCAAAAAGGTACCCTACCCTGACTTTTGCCATCCAAGAAAATTATTTTCCTGTTCCACTGTCGAGCAGAGCCACAGAAGTTATCCCCAGGGTGAATTTCCTATTTCTCATCCAATTATCATGATTTTTCTTGAAGAGTGCTAATGAGGAGCTTTGTTTGATATAGATAGGTAGTTTGTTCCAGAGTATGAGG
>NC_056735.1:874569242-874616742 GCF_019279795.1 Protopterus annectens | reverse complement strand
CTGGCAGTACAAAAACTCTTGTATGGGTTGTACTGAATAAACCAGACAATATGACAGTAATAGTACCACATAAGTCATATTTAAATAAAACTGTAACTGCCTGCAATAAAGCTCTAAATCCTGGACTGGTTGTGTTTACTCTGGTATTGTATGGCATTTATTGTTTCATTTTCTGAATAGTAATGTTGTATTAACCACTGTTACCCAAACTGTGCTACGTAAAAATGTCTAGGAATGTCTGTATAAGACTGTTGTAAGTAGAAGATCAGATTGTACAACCAAGAGAGACTTAGAGACAGAAAACACTGAAGAGATAGACAGTAATATCGAAATAGCACACTCTACTGTGACTTATTGTATTTTTAGCAGACATAGCCATGGTTTGAATCCTGGGAGTGATAGTAAGCTGTATGCATAATCATACAGATTTTTCAGAATGTCCAGATAATTAGCTGATATTTTCTGCCTGTTCCTCTGTCCCCCTGGCAAATCCATGGTATAGTCTCAGAATTGTAGTCATGAAGTAATGATATGCATTTGATTTTCAGACCTCAAAACCTTCAGAAAATGTATATTATAACAAATCCTGTCACTCATGCAACTCTCCAAGTTTATGACAGCAATATTCAAAACATGTCCCTATTTTTATCTCCATGTTGTTAAGCTTTGTCCAGAGTGTGTGTATTAAGAGATTGAGAGGTATGTGCATAATATTAACTGGAATCTGGGAATATGTGTAGAATCAGTCAGGTAGTGTTAGCAAACATTCCCTCCACAGGTCTGTTAGATAAGAAAACTGTGCCTGCCAATAAAGATTTAAATCCTGGACTAGTAGTGTTTACTCTGGGGTCTATATCACATCATTGAATTTGTATAAGTTCGAACGATGTAATATTGAACTCAAAAGTCTGAAATGCAAAAATAGCGAAGCCATGGCACATTGATTTTTTTCCTCAGGGAAAACAATTGGTAGGCCGTTTTTTCAGGGCTTTGCTATTTACTCCACTGTGGTGCGATCTCAGAGTTTGCATATTTAAGTAGGGGGGTGTGGGGGGCACAACCCCCAACATTGTGGAGTGTGAGGGGCAAAGCCCCCTGCTATAGTTTTAGTTTAAGGTTTATTTATTTATTTATTTGTTAGGGAACAGCGATTTTTTTTCCCTGGGGAAAAAATCGATGTTCTGTGTGTTTCAACATGGAACATGAATAGAAACACATTTCAAATTTTGTTGCACAATAGGATATATGTCCCAACAGTAGGTTTGGTGTAAACACACCCATTGATTTGTGTGATCAGATTATTGTTGCAGATATGGTGGGGGGGAGAGATGTCAATTAACAACTATTATATCCTTGTTGTATGAGGTCCTCAGACCTTTTTTCCTGTTTATGTCTTCCAGATACCATGTCACGGGAGTGTCTCACTGCTTATATGCCACAGGAGAATGAAATAATAATCAACTACCTTATGCATCACTACAGAACCCTCTTTGTGTGTACGGCCCGTGATCTGCTGGAGAGGACTGCCCTGTGGAATAAGCTCATCCACAGGGTAAACGATGTTGGCCTGCATAACAGCAGTTATGAGCAGGTGTGACATCGTTGCACTGACCTCATCTGCCATTCTCGTCAGCGTGCTGCTACAGTTAGGTGGGACTAGCTAGCCACGGGTGGGGTTCATACCATCCAGCCCGCACTAACACATGCTGAGGAGCTCCTTGCTAGCCTTGAGGCACCTGCCCACCAGCCAAGCCAGGAACCTGATGATAGCATTGTGGAGGTGAGTGCTACCCACACAATGGACGAGAACTGTGCAGGTAAGGCCCCAGGGCACATTAGTAGACCACTGTTGCTTATCCATCTTCATCTGTAAAGTATCTTCATGCATATGTCAGATAACATAGTCTGTTGCTGCAGTGTAGTAATGAACAGATCTGCATAATCTCTAGCATTGTGGGTTTGTACTGTTGATGTACTGAAATGCTGCTCCTACCCTGTACCAATGCCACAGGTGTGGCTACTGAAATTACATCTCTCACACAACTATGTAGGTCCCTCTGGTATACCTCTGGGGCAGCAGCCTGTAGCTGGTAAGTGTAGAGTTTTTTTTTTGTTCAGGTTTGCCAATACACTGGCAATGCTGTCCAAGAACTATGTCAATGACATTTGCCCACTCACCCGCAACAGAGGCAGCCATGGCTTGCACAAATCCTATAAACCATGGAATGGAGCCCATATCCAAAAGGTAGCACTCAGGAGTGGGAGATGTAGCCTTACCTCAGCATGGCATATACCATGGCAAACAGTGCAGACAGTCATGTATGTGACTATGAAGTATGGGATAACATTAATGTAGAAATTAAACAGATGCCCATCCAAGACAGATGACAACACATGTTGCAAACTGGTCATGCAGGCTGCCCAGAAACATGCAGCAACATTGAGGGACATGCAGGAATGTCTAGAAAGTACTGCCTGTGCAGTACCTGTATTGACAATTGCCTGGACTATGCATAACTGTGGCCTATGGGTTAGGGTAATCAGATGGAAGAGGTGTGCCACAGAAAACATCATCCAGGGCTCTCTATAGATAGCATATGTACAACATCAAGTCTCACAAAAGCATATGTTGTGAGACCAAGGCTGAAACCTATAGACAGTATTAATGAAGATACATGTGCTACACAAGCAACACCTCACTCCACCTCAGGCCTACCATCCCCATCTGTACCTTGCTGTGTGCCAGTGTTCACCTTTAGGTTTGCTGTTTATTAGCAGGAACTAGGCCGGTAGACATGGTGTTCTGAATTTGGGACACTGCAAAATGACACTAATGTGTGGCCCATAGTTGCCAAGTATCTGCAAAAAAGGCTGAGGATGGGGGGGGGGGTGTCATCCTGAAACACAATAGTGAACTGAAGCATACATCCAAATCTCACTAAGAATGGCTGTATCTGACCACCGTCAAGGTCATGAATTGTGCCAGACATAACCCTGACTCCACAGCAATAGTGAAGGCACTGTGTGACCTCCAAGGGTTGTGCACATGAGCTGACCTTGCAGTCTGGCAGAGTTGGGAGGCATTTGTAGGGCAGAGTGACCAAATAATGGCAATTGAAGATGGGCCATGCAAGTATACCCCTTCCAGGAATAGTGACTGCTCTAGTTCACTTAACAGGTGGTGCAACAAACCATCATGTTAAGGGTGTGCACAGTTATGCAACCTACATATTGCATGCAGCATTGTGGCTCCATTGCATATCAGGGAAGAGTGTGGCATGTCAATAAGGGTGTGTACACTCCTCATAGCCACAGTAAACTTTGAAGGTTGTCAGTGTAATTGGGTTTCATTGCTCATACATGCACTGCTGATGATGAGATCTGCAAATCAGAGGTCAGGCATTCACTATTGACATCAGTCCTCATATCATCCCAGGTATGTGTCAAACAAACACATAGGGGTTGTGAGCAACAAAGCAAACATAACTGCCACACATATATACATTCAGCAATGGTGTGTACACTTGTGAGGTATGGTGCACAGTACATGCCAGTATGCTGAACAGGTGCACAGCAATACTGTGTACATGGGTGCAGTGTGTTCCAGGGGAAGGGGTATCACCTACTAACACAATTCATGCATCACAGAGATGTATAATGTTGGTAACAGGGGTTGAGTATAGCTGTAGTGCATGCTGTTGAGTGCCATATGTCATGCATGTTGACAGTTGGGTAATGAGAGGTCTGTGTAATATCTTTGTACCTCCTCACCTGTAAGTGTGTGTGTGTGTGTGTGTGTGTGTGTGTGTGTGTGTGTGTGTGTGTGTGTGTGTGTGTGTGTGTGTGTGTGTGTGTGTGTGTGAGTGAGTGTGTGTAAAGGTAAGCAATGATGTACAGGTCTTAAATTATGCTTTTTGTTTTCCCCTCACAGGTGGCAAGGTGGGTCAGGGTCCCTCCTGCAGGCAAACTGATGTTAGTGTCCATACAGACTCTGACAATGATGATATGTATTGTGAGGCACAGGCAAGGTTGTCAGGGGCTGAAGCTGTGCCATTGGTTAACATCCCACTGTTATCCACCCCATCCCTGCACACAGTCACATTACCTATACATACCCCATCACCAGTGGCCATAGATGAGGGACATTTGGCAATGTGGTGGCATGGGACAGGACAGTGTGGTGACTATGGCAATTGTGTCTGTACACAGCAGTCATAGCCAGATGACTAGTGCTGTATTACTCAGGCAGATGTAGAGGGGTGGTCATAGGAGGGCTGCTGGCCATCATGCCTCTGGCAAAAGTGCCACAGCAGGTGTCACTAGACACATGTTTTGGGCTATCATGGAGGCACAGGCATATATGGAACATTATAACAAACAGAGTCTGAGGGTCCAGAGGGCTACTCATTCTGCTGTACTTGACAACATCAGTGATCTAGCAGGTGCCCACCATTATTTTGCAGAGGTCCTGGATAGATGGTTGGGTGAGATGGTGGGAATCCTTAACCATGCAATGTCTGTGTTAGAGCATATGGTGCGAGTAGGGCAACAACCACATGGACATAGGTAAGCAACATCAACAGGTGGAGGTCTACATGGATGTGCAACAAGTCACAGCAGCTCCCATAATGGCAGTACCAGCACTGCAGGGGGGTGCTGTGCACACCACAATACAGCAGGCCATGTGCACGTAGTCCTGGCTGGTCCCATCAGGGACCCGGATCCAGGAGACAATTGTCATCATCAGGGGAGAGTACCATATCTGGGCTTGTACCTGGTAGTGCCCATGGAACCCCTGGCAGGCACATATCACCAACACAGCTAGGGCACCTCCATACCTACACACACAACATTGATAACAAAACCCCCTAACACACACATGATGACAACCAAACGGCTCAACCTAGGTCTCTGGCAAACCCACAACACACCCTGTGCATATGATGATACCTGTACCACATCCCTGTCATCCATACCATCAATGCAGGGACAGGCTAATATGGTTCTGATGCACAGGGTGAATGTACTAAGGTGTAGCAATGTAATCCTGTGTAACATGTTTTCATCTGGAAGGTTTAATGCTTACATCTCAGGATGTGTAGCTGTCCAGCCATGATGCATTATAGCTGTTATTAACACTGAATGATTGTGGTCTCCATAATGTATTCAGTTTGTGTTGTAGGTGTCTATGTGTCAGCAGGATGTTGGTCTGCTTTTGTTTCCTACAAGGGGTATGACACTGTGGTGAAACATTGACTGTGTCATATCCTAGGTACAGCTAAACACAAGTAACAGGTCTGTATAACAACCTAGAAAACAGTTTGATGGCAAATGTTGTAGCCTGGGTTCCAAAAAGATGACTCTAGTTGTCCGTAGAATACAAATATAATATATATACTCTTAAAACATACAAAAAAATAAAATGATAAAAAATCATTGTAGTTGTGCTACAGGTTAAGCGCTTTCATTCACCCACTGTGGACTTCATCAGAATGTGTAGCACTAATCCTTAATTAATTAAATAGAGTTTTTGGTGCCATTGGGTTGAAACAGAGACTTCACTTATTTAAAGCTATATGCAGCCTATCTGCTAAACATACTACTATGCTTCTGTGTGAAATATCTAAACCTTACATGTTCTTAACTAATAACTATACACATACATTGAAAAACAGTTCTATTTATAACGAATGTACATTACATGAATGGAACAATAGATTACTACACATTTGATTTCTTTACTTCATAATCTTGCCTCTAATATAGGTTTAATAGATTTAATCCTGGAGGTGTTGTGGCCTCAAGCAATAATTGTCACTTTATTTCTTTATGTCTCAGTATACCTTTTATATTACCACCTCTAGGATTTATCTTTACCTGCTCTAAAATACTAAATTTAAAGTTATGATTGTTCCCACACTTCTCAATATGTCTATATAAAGCATTGTTAGTGTCTTTTTTCTTTATTCTGTATATATGGTCCTAAATCCTGTTTTTAAGACATCTGTCTGTCTTTCCCATGTAGTATCCAGAACACACAGTGCATTTAGCTAACTATATTATATGTTTGGTATTACAATTCCTTGTTGTGAATGTTACCTTAGTATTATTATAATTTCCCAGTACTATTTGGTCATCCACTAATATTGTGTGACGTTGTCTGCATGTCCCACATTTCCTTGTGTGACCTTTTTTATAATAATTATTATTCAATCCTCGATTTTCTAAATTATGTTTCAAGTTTCGTCGAGTTTTATTAACAAAATTTGGTGCTTGTCCATTCACGCATGTCATTTGGAGGCCACTCGACTGCAGGGAGGACATGCAGACTCCACACAGAAGGCACTCCCCGCACACTAGCTGAGAATCGAACTGGAGAACCTCTTACTGTGAGGCAACAACGCAACCGCTGTAGCACCGCGGCTTCCTTTATATATATATATATATATATATATATATATATATATATATATATATATATAAATATGTAGATATATGTATACATGTACATACACACATCTATAATTATATATACATATATATATATATATATATATATATATATGTGTGTGTGAATATATATATCTATATATATATATATATATATATATATATATATATATATATATATATATATTTTATTTATTTTATTTATTTTACATTTGTTTACCGGGCTAGTCCAGCTGGATATATGTCCATTTTCAGTGGAGGCCCGGGGAGAAAAGCTCCACTACATACTACTAAACAGTGTCAGTTATACATCAATTTACAATAATAGGAAAACAAAAAATATGCAATAAATCTTATAACAAGTTGTATAAACTTTTGAGTAGAGTCTAAAAGTAGGATGGTAAAAAAGAAAAGATGAAGAAAAAAAAAATTAAATACTCTGTAAGTGTATAAAGAAGAGAAGAGAGAGAAAGGTTGTTAAGGAATTAGGTAAAGATGGGGAAAAAAGAGAGCTAACCAGGGTTATGACAAGAACAGAGCCAATGGTTATATAGAAAGAATTTTAGTTTAGTTTTAAAAAGGGAGAGTGAAGTTAGAGATGTAAGGTCTTGTGATAAGTTGTTCCATATTTTGCCAATTGAGTTGGAGAATATGGCGTCACCTGCTGAATTTTTGGATCGGGATGTTTGGACCAGTATTTTGTTGGTGGAGCGTAGGTACTTCTGATTATTATAGGGCGTAATGAGGGTAGAGAGTATTGGGGTGTTGTCAGGGTGATGTAGGGCATTATGGGCAATAGTGAGTTGATAGTATTGCATGAGATGTGGAAGTTCAAGCCATCCTAGCTTCTTGAGATTTAAACAATGATGAGTTCTATATGGAGAGGCAGTTGCAAATCTGGCAATATTGTTATATGATGTAGTAAGTTTTTTAAGATTATGTTTAGAAAGATTTGTGTATATGGAGGAAGCATATAAGAGGGTTGAGATTAAGTGGGTTCTAGCTATTGTAACTTTGGCTTCAGGGGTAAGAAAAGATTTGATTCTATAGAGAGAGCCAAGTTTTCTGTTGGTAGATTTTATTGTAAGATTAATATGATTGTCAAATTTTAATTGATTGTCAATAGTAATACCCAAGTGTTTTGTTGTTTGGTCAGGAGAGATAATGGTACCATTATCGGATGTAAGTGTAAAATGGATAGAGGAAGACAAGTGGGTGGGTGAAAAGAGCAAGAGTTTGGTTTTCTTGGGGTTAAGGAGAAGACAATGATTAGAGAACCATTGTTCTATGGTTGAGAAGGTTTTTTGTGTGAGAGAGTGAAGTTCTGACTGTGTTGAGGCTGAGCAAATGATGGTGGTGTCGTCTGCATATTGAATGCATGTTGTTTGTGGAGTAGCTAGATGAAGTTCATTAATGAAAATGGAAAACAAGAGAGGACCTAAAATAGAGCCCTGAGGGACTCCTATAGTGGTGGGGAGAAGGTCAGAGAGTTGGTTGTCCCATAGAACTGCTTGTTTGCGGTTGTCTAGGTAAGATGAGAACCAGGATAATGCAGGGTTATCTAGAGAGAAAGATTTTAAACGATGGAGAAGAAGCTGGTGATTGACCATGTCAAAGGCTTTGGACAGGTCTGAAGAATGCTGAAGAAGGAGTATTATTGTTGCGATTTTGTTAATTGAGTCAATGAAGGATAGTAAGGCTGTGCTAGTACTATGGTATGGTCGAAACCCATGTTGGCAATTAGCTAGGAGTTTATGGTCGAGTAGGTGATTTAGTAACTGTTTGTGGATACACTTCTCCATAATTTTTGCAAGCGGAGATAGTAATGCTATAGGACGGTAGTTAGAGTACTCAGTAGAGTCACCTCCTTTAAAAAGAGGGATAATATAAGAGACTTTCCAGACTGATGGAATTGTACTTTCTTTTAATGTCCTGTTAATAAGTAAAGAGATGGGATATGCTAAGGCTTTGGCACCTAGTTGGAGGTATTCTGCTGGTAATCGGTCAGCAGAGGGGGTTGTAGGTTTTAGTTTATGAAGTAGGGACAATATTTGAGAAGTGGGTATGGGTTTAAGGTGAAATGAGGGGGGAATAGTGCTAGGTGTAAATAGTTTGGAGGTATCTGGGTTTTGTTGATTGGCTAGGTTTAGTATGGCAGAAGTGAAGAAAGTATTAAAGGCATTAGCTGTTTGTAAGGGGCAATCGGGGTCAGAGCCAGATGGGTTTGGTGTGGCTACTTTACCAGGGATAATAGTTTATTGATAGAGGACCAAAATTTATGTGGTTGGTGTGGTGAGGATTGCTGAAGCTGAGTAAAGAAGTTCTTTTATCTTGTATGATAGCTTTTTGTCATATTTCTCTGTTGTCTAAAAGTGACATTATCAGTTAGGCTTTTGTGGTACGCCATTTAGCCCAGACTTTATTCCTACTTAAGATAAGTTTCTTAGTGTTATTAGAGAGCCATGGTGCTGTTTTAGATTTGACACATGGAACGCATTGGGGCATGATGTTCAAGGATAGTGAGAAAAGTACTGTTAAAGTGACTAACTGCTTCATCTATTGGTAAAGATTTAAGAGGTGACCAGTTGACTAGCGTAAGCTCATTTTGATACTGGTTGAGGTCAAAATATTTCTTACTACGGAATGATCTGACTTGGATGGGGACAGAAGTACTGGTTTTTTGCCTAATGATATAAGTGAGGGAATGATCACTGAGGTCATCTGGGAGAGTTCCTGTTGTATAGTTTTGCTGAGGACTATTTGTTAATATCCAATCAAGTATACTTTCTTTATTATTAAGTTTGTTTATTCTAGTTGGGGAGTTGATTATTTGAGAGAAGCCATGCAGGTTAATAAGGGTGGATGGATTAGTCTGTTTACATAAGTTCCAGTCGATGTTAAAATCCCCTAAGAGTATTGCTTCTTGAGGGTGATTTAGTGAGAGCCAGTTTAGTAGGTCTTCTAATATGGTTGGATTTTTTCCTGGGGGAAGATAGGTACAGATAATATTTAATGTTTTTTGTGGGTTGAGTTGCAGTTTTGTAATAATTATTTCAATACTAGTGTCAGATAAAAGGTTATGATTTGTTCTACTGATCTGCAGTCCTGTTCTATAGAGAATAGCAACCCCACCACCTTTTTTGTTTAAGCGGTCTTGTCTTAGGATGTTATAGCCAGGGGGAATAATCTCGTTGTCTTTTATTGTAGGTTTGAGCCATGTTTCTGTTAGACAGAGAATATCGAACTGTTGAACTTCTAGAAGGGCATGAATTTGTGCTATTTTGTTACAAATGCTTCAGATGTTTAGTTGAGCAATTGATAGCGATTTTGGGGGTTTTGTAGGTAATGTACTGTTTCTTATGACTGGGTGGCATTTAGTGGGAATTTGGGAGGATTGGACCAGGGTTGGGGTGAATATCTCCATCTATTAATGAGCAAGATATAATAGGGTTAAAGGGTTGAGGGGGTTTGTAAAAGTAGTTCTGAAGTTTCTTAAGGTTGTGGATAAAGTATTTTATGTGAGAAAGGCGGTGGTATTTAGGTTGAAGATAGGAGGTTTTGTGGATGGTATTGAGATAGTTTATAGATAAGGCTGGTGGACATGTTTGGGTATGTCTGGTTGGGATTATAAGAGTAAAGGGTAGGGGTTGTTCATAGCAGGTTAAGAGATAGGTAGAGGTGAGAGTAGTTAGGAAAGTTAGTAAAAGGAAATGTTGAGTATAATTAGGCATGTTGAGAGGGCTTGTGCAGGGATGTTAGTAGTGTAGTTAGGGAGGGTGGGTCAGGGAGTGGGAGAGGGAAGGCTATTTAGAAGGCGGTGTGGATGAAGTATATGATATGATTGGTTGTGATAAATGAGGGGTGTGTCTGAGGGAAACCAATGTGAAGATAGTAGAGGTGGGCTGGGAGGGTCTAGGATATGATTGGTTGTAAAGCAAGAGGGGTGTGTCCTTGTGGGGGATAAATGTAGAGGTCCTAGGGGCGGGTGGGATTTGGGGGCAGGGAGGGGAGCGGAGTGAGCCCGAAGGGCTTAACGGAGGGAAGACACAATTACCTTTGTGTGGTACAGAAAAAAAGAAACAATCAGTAAAGTATGGAAACAGCAGGTAGGTTTGTACTAGGTCTATGTGTATATGTAGTGTAACCTAGTAAAAAGTAGCAGAAGTGTATGTGAAGTAAAGAATAATTAAAGTAAAGCTATGGTAGTATACAGATTAGAGTTATAGGAGTTAAACATAGGGGTAATAGGCAGGTCCAGAAAGCAAGAGAAAGTACAGAGGGTAGATATAACAGGAAAGAACGATATAGGTGAGATAGAAAAGAAGACAAAAGGGGAGTAAACCAGATAGTAGAAAGGATGCCACCTATATATATATGCCACATATATATATATATGTGTATATAAATATATATATACATATATATCTGTATGACCTAAATTTCATATGATCGACATTCATTTCACCAAGACCAAAACACCTAAAGTCCAAAACACCTAAAACCCATTTGATCAAAACTCATAACATCAACACATGAAATTAATAGCATTATGCCCTTTTCCCCACTGTAGTACAATCCTGGAGTTAAAATATATAGTTAGGGGGGGCACAGCCCCCCACATAGTTTAGATAACTATTGTTGTCTGCAAAGAGTTAGTCATATCAGTTATAAGTATCTATGTGTATCTTTGAAATGTATGAAGTATGTAGGGGTTGTGCCCCCCACATCCCCCTAACTATATATACTAACTCCAGGATTGTGCTACAGTGGGGAAAAGGGCATAATGCTTTCAATTTCATGTGTCAGTGTTATTAGTTTCTACCAAATAGGTTTTATTTGTTTTGGACTTTAGGTGTTTTGGTCTCAGTGAAATGAATGTTGATCAAATGAACTGTCAATAATATGAAGTAGACCCGTTATATATAATATATATATATATATATATATATATATATATATATATATATATATATATACACACTACGGTACACACTACCACAGAATGTCCAAGTTTTGTCCTCAGATATAAGGCCTAATATACATAACATGTCTAGCAGTCTGATATCTCACTGCCTTATCAGGTATGATGTCAGTAAATAATGATTTACTGTACATATACACCTCTTACTGCATGACATATTGGACAAAGGGTGACAGACTTGGGGGTCAGAGGCACAAACACAGGGCCAATATTGACATATTGCTGTGATAAACTGAGAAATTTCCTGGTGTAATGGTTTGTTGTGACATATCTCTTTTGAGGAATATGAAGTTAGTAACTCACATGGATGTCACCATGTACTGACTGCAATCATCAGAGTATGCTACTGCATTTCTAAAAATAGGAAATGTGTGAGTAACACAACACATGTAAGACTCTAAACTCTGGCCAGTCTGCAGAAATCCCTACAGGTGAGAGTTTCCTCAACCACATAACACAGTCATGCCAGACGTTAATCATGTAGAACAGCCATATCCACACAAACCCTGTTAAACCCACATTACTTCAAATGTAGAACAGCAATACGTACATTCTGTCCCTATGTCTGGAACATCCCCCTCCTGTTTGTTGGCCTATCTCCACAGAGTATGTTGGAGAAGGTATTTCCAACTACCTTCTGTGATACTGTTTGTCAAACACCCACATGAAGTCCAGCTCACAGTGAAGGAAACTTGAAAAAAACAAAAAAAAATATCCTTGCTTTCCATACTTTCCTAACTAGTGTTCCAGAGACCAGATTTTGCTGATCCCTGGGCTTTGTCTTGGTTCCTGTTTTCTCCATTTTCCTTGTTTGGTCAAGGGGTAGTTTCTTTACTCACTAGTGGGAGTAGGGAGTACTGAGCTGCCTGTTTGTCCTCAGAGGAGTGGTTTAAGGCAGTAACTTGTAGTTTATGGCCATTTTGGGTCATTTCCTGTCTTTTCCAGCCCCCTGCTATAAAGCACGCTTTGGCGGGCTTTTCCAGCTATTGAGAACTCAGCACAGCTCCTCGTGGTGGCCAGCAGTGTTCCTCTAGCAGCAGAGACCAGAAAAGACTACCTTTCCAGATTTTAAGTATTTTTCTTGGCTTTTTTCGACTTTTGTGCCTTTCGACTACTGTTTCTGCTTATTTTATCAAAGTTTGCACTGTTTTTTCTGTGTTTATAAGCTAAAACTGTTTACTGCACTTGCTAGTTTAAGTTTTGCCTAAAAGTTAAACTACAGGCTAATACACTCAAGTGTACTAGCTTTTGATAGCATTTAATCGAAAATCATAGCATTTATTGTGTTTTCTGCTTTTCTGTAAAAAAAACTTGAAAAAAACAAAAAAATATCCTTGCTTTCCATACTTTCCTAACTAGTGTTCCAGAGACCAGATTTTGCTGATCCCTGGGCTTTGTCTTGGTTCCTGTTTTCTCCATTTTCCTTGTTTGGTCAAGGGGTAGTTTCTTTACTCACTAGTGGGAGTAGGGAGTACTGAGCTGCCTGTTTGTCCTCAGAGGAGTGGTTTAAGGCAGTAACTTGTAGTTTATTGGCCATTTTGGGTCATTTCCTGTCTTTTCCAGCCCCCTGCTATAAAGCACGCTTTGGCGGGCTTTTCCAGCTATTGAGAACTCAGCACAGCTGCGTGGTGGCCAGCAGTGTTCCTCTAGCAGCAGAGACCAGAAAAGACTACCTTTCCAGATTTTAAGTATTTTTCTTGGCTTTTTCGACTTTTTGTGCCTTTCGACTACTGTTTCTGCTTATTTTATCAAAGTTTGCACTGTTTTTCTGTGTTTATAAGCTAAAACTGTTTACTGCACTTGCTAGTTTAAGTTTTGCCTAAAAGTTAAACTACAGGCTAATACACTCAAGTGTACTAGCTTTTGATAGCATTTAATCGAAAATCATAGCATTTATTGTGTTTTCTGCTTTTCTGTAAAAAAAAACTTGAAAAAAAAAAAAAAATATCCTTGCTTTCCATACTTTCCTAACTAGTGTTCCAGAGACCAGATTTTGCTGATCCCTGGGCTTTGTCTTGGTTCCTGTTTTCTCCATTTTCCTTGTTTGGTCAAGGGGTAGTTTCTTTACTCACTAGTGGGAGTAGGGAGTACTGAGCTGCCTGTTTGTCCTCAGAGGAGTGGTTTAAGGCAGTAACTTGTAGTTTATTGGCCATTTTGGGTCATTTCCTGTCTTTTCCAGCCCCCTGCTATAAAGCACGCTTTAGCGTGCATTAGCGCGATTTAGCGTGGAGTTGCCACTGTTGCACACTAGAGCAGCGCCGGTTAAGCAGGTTTAAACTATTCGGGCTACCTAAAGTCCACTCTTCAAATTTTCCCTTGAAACTACCTTCCTCGACCTATACTACTGATCTAATCAGCGTATCCTATAACTAAAAAGATCATCTCTACTTGACTCTAAGTAGACTATTCTCTATCTGTTAAACCTAGCACTTGCTCCTACAGTACTTATTACCTTGATACGGCACTCTTATAGATAGCACCCCAAAAAGGCAACCCCCCATTTCTCGGTCACCCACATCCCCCGGTATCTTTTTTAAAGTTTTTTGTCTATCCTTCTAGCATGTTGAGGGATCAGTTGCTAGTGTCCTCTCCTGCTCAGCTGGTGAACCTGGGAATATTGAGGCAATGTTACAATTGCCTCATGTACACAGACAACCCTCTCCTCCTTCCACAAAACACAAATACATGCGAGAGATGCAACTATACGGCCAAACTGGAGGCTGAGCTCTCTCAACATAGGACTGGCAAGACCAGTCAGGAGGAGAAGGTTACCACACACACTATAGACCCAGTCTCACATAGTACCATTACAACCTCAAATCATACACATAAACACACAAAGACATACTCGGAGGCTCTGATCAAAAATCTACCAAAACAGCAGAGGCCACCAAAGCAGACACCCAATCAACCACCACCTCAGAACACAACACCTGCAACACATAGACCTCACAGTCAGAGTGTCAAACAGTCACAGCCCTTAAGGCCAAACACAATGCCAGACACACTAGTCATTGGTGACTCCATAGTCAGACACACTGACGCCCCGCTCACCAGACTGAGTAAGGAGAAGGTCACAGTAAGCTGTCTGTCGGGGGCTAGAATCCGCCACATAACGCAAGCACTCAGGTCTCTCAACAGCAGGTACAAATACGACTCAGTCATTGTCCACGCTGGTGTAAACGACCTGAGACGCACTCCTTGGACTACATGAAAAGAGACATTGAGGAGCTCTCTGATTATGTAGCCCAGGCAGGTATGACCCTGACCTTGAGCAGTATCCTACCTTCACCAAGAATGATGCCACAATACAGAGATAAGATGATCAGCTTTAACAATTGGCTTAAACACTGGTGTCATTCAAAGGGGATCCAGTATCTGTCTGCCTGGGATGACATGCTGGACAAGCCACGCTGCTTAAGGGACGGCTTGCACCTGTCACCCCTGGGATTCCGGATATTGGCAAAGGCTCTTGCCACCCCCATAGTGCCTTTTTTAGGCAAGGCTCAAATTCTAAGCCTACCACCCTAGAACACAAAAAAGGAAAAAAACTAAGGGTAATGCTGCTCAATGCCAGAAGTCTAAATCTCAAAATGCACGCACTCGAGGCCCTTCTCAGTATGGAGAACATCGATGTCTGTGCTGTGACAGAAACCTGGTTCAAGGCTCCTGAGAGCACCCCAGCGGTATCAGGTTTTACCTCATATCATGCCCGGCCCCAAAATCAGGAAAATACCAAGAAAGGAGGGGTATCCATATTCATCAAGGACACCCACACCTCAAGACTGGTGGCAACGCATGATGCATCGGAGACCATCCAGGTGCAATTAACCGTAGGCAAGACTGCTCTGCAAATTGTAGCATGTTACAGGCCACCCTCACAAACTCAGGAACCTCACATGGCCTTCCTGAAAACACTAGAGGGGATAAATGTATCACCAAACACCATCATACTAGGTGACTTCAATTACCCAAATATAGACTGGGAACACTACTCAAGCCCAAACACCCTAGCCCAAAAGTTCCTGGAATTCATAAACTCAAATGCCATGGAACAACTAGTCACCATCCCCACAAGAGGAGATAACATACTTGATCTCATCATCACGAACATGGGAGCACAATGTTCAACACCGGAAGTATACCCCTCACTGGTGAGATCAGATCACAAACTAATCTCGCTGGAGGTCCTCATCCCACCCCCACCTGAAATAAAAAAGACCACAGTAAAGAACTTCTCAAAAACTGACTTCACACTTCTAAAGACTAGTGTGGTCTCCTTTAAGGCCCCCGAGCCGGCGGAAAACAGTACTCAAGCCACTGAATCACTTACGAATGCCTTCTACCAGCACCTGCAGGACTGCATGGATAAGGCAATCCCAAGCAAAACAAAGACTCTTTGTACCAAAGGCAAGCGTCCTGTCTGGTGGACCCCAGCCATAAACAAACTCTACAACAAAAGGAGGAAGCTACTACAAGATAGAGCAAAATCCTTAAAAGGTAAGACACCCTTGATCACTATAAGTAAAAAACTAAGAGCTCTCATAAAATCATCCAAAGCAAATTTCGAGAGAAAAATAGCTAAAGACTCAAAAGACAATCATAAGGCCTTCTTTAGCTATGTTAGAAACCTAGGAGGAAACTCCCAGATATGCTCAGAACTAGTTCAAAATGATGTGAAGATTACTGATCCTACAGACATTGCCAACATGCTGGCTGACAGGTTCAGTGCAAACTTCTCCCTACACCACAAAAGGAGAGATATCTATACCAAACTATTGCAGCCCCGCAAACATCTCCAGCCCAAGTGAGAACTGCTCTCTCCAAAGCAAAAACACAGCATCCATGGGACCTGATGGTGTCCCCGGCTGTGTGCTCCACGAACTCAATGAGGAATTAAACCCACAGCTAGGACAGCTGTTTAATCAAAGTCTTACCTCTGGATACGCACCCAGGAGTGGCGCACTGCAACTGTGGTCCCACTTCACAAAGGCGGTGCCTCCACCGACCCTGGAAATTACCGGCCCATTAGCTTGACAAGCCTTATCTGCAAAGCCATGGAGAGGATCATAATGGACCTCATAAATAAAGACATAGGGAATTTGCAGACTTTGGATCCAACCCAGTTTGGCTTTGTCAAAGGCAGATCATGCCTTTTAAACTTGGTTGACTTTTTCAAACAGTCACCAAAGCCATTGATGAGGGAAAGGCAGTCCATACAGCCTATCTCGATCTGGCTAAGGCCTTCGATACAATACCCCACTCGGGTATCATTGAAAAACTCATCAGCTTAAATGTTAACCCATACATCACAAGATGGGTTGCAAACTGGCTGAATGACAGAACCCACAGGGTCAGAGTTGCTGGCGCCATGTCAGACTCAAAGCCTGTCACAAGTGGTGTCCCACAGGGCTCAGTCCTGGGCCCACTCTTGTTTGGCATCTACTTTTCCAGTACAAGCAAACACAGGAGGGTTATGGCTGACAAAGTTTGCAGATGACTGCAAACTGGCGCCATAGTAGAAAACACATCTGACACAGATATCCTTCAGAAGGGTCTCACAGAAACGGATAACTGGTGCCAGAGC
This sequence comes from Protopterus annectens, assembly GCF_019279795.1. Lineage (NCBI taxonomy): Eukaryota > Metazoa > Chordata > Ceratodontiformes > Protopteridae > Protopterus > Protopterus annectens. The sequence goes on along the minus strand of NC_056735.1, from coordinate 874,599,724 downwards.
CACGGCCTAAAGTTAAATGCCAAAAATGCATAGTCATACCCTTCGGAAAAACAAGGTTACCCCTAGCTACCAAATAGGTGGCAATCCACTGAGCACAGAAGAAGTTATCAGGGACCTGGGGACCCAGGTTGATAGTAGTCTGTCATTCGACACCCATGTAGCTAAAGTAGTTAGGAACACCTTCTACATTGCCCACCTTATCATGAAGGATTCTTATCTAGATCAAGGGAGGTTATAGTCTCCTTTACTCATCACTCATCAGACCAATGATTGAGTACAATGCCCCATTCGAATGTATCTGACCCGACACTTGCAGCAGCTGGAGAGGCCACAAAGTTCCTCACCAAAAGGATAAAGGGTCTCAAAATCTATCCTATGCTGCCCGACTGAAAGAACTCCAGCTCTATTCAGTCGCCACGCTTGCTCAGAGGTGACCTTTGCCTAACATACAAGGCCATGTCAAACCCAGATTTGATGAATATGCTTCACCTCAAAAGATCTAGATCCATCAGAGCCACAAGGGCGGGAGACTTAAACCTTGACACGGCTATTAATAGGACGTGCTGGAGGGATAGATTCATCACCCAAAGACTCCCTATGCTGTGGAACAAAATCCCGGTACATGTGAGGCAGAGTACCTCGCTGGCCTTGTTCAAGAGAAATCTTGACCAATGGATGGGAGATCGCAAATATACCCCAGGGATTACCTCAGTGTCACTGCTCGACAGAGGCACAGCAAAATAATGGGTATAGTTCCCCATACTAAAGGGGTGGCGTAAGCCACAAAACGATGGGCTAGGCTTGTAAATGCCCTCGGGCAGATAGCCTAGTATGAACCTATGAACCTATGAACCTATGAAAAGGGCCAACACCCACATGAAGTTCTTAGCTATAGGAGTGTGTTTCCATGCAATTGGCTATAGGAATGATACCACAGCTGTTCCACATGAAATTAGCAGGTGGGGGACTGCAATTCATACACAGGCCATCAGCAGATCATGAGCATTACTTACAAATCTCAAGCTGCTGTCTATGCAAAACAGATGTACTTTTCCACATCCACCAGGGATGGAGAGAGAGAGAGAGAGACAGAGACAGAGACAGAGACAGAGACAGAGACAAAGTAAGAAAGGAAGGGAGTAAGAGAGTAAGAGACAAGAGTGTTTGTGTATGATCCATGGGTGGAGAGTGGTATCTGGGTATTGTAACGGTTGCCTATCTTGTTTACTAATCCATGCTGTCACATAGTAGTTGCAGATGGCTGTACACATTTATGGCTGAGGATTGTCTACAACAACCTCTACAGTGTTTGAAAACTTTTGGCCTTGTAATGTGGACAATGGGACATATAAGTCCTCAATATAATGATGTAGCAAAACCTACACTGTAATGGATCCTGTCATTACACAATCACCCCAACACCCACACAGGATACTGATAATAGACACACACACAGTTGCCAGTACTGAGATTCAACCCCTTACCTAGCTATGTATTCTTACTACAGTACACCACATTTATCGCATGCACCACAGAGCTTATAGAATGGGGCTGTCCTAAGGTACTTCTAATGTGAGGAACATCACCAGCCCTTGTAAATACTGGCATTAGGTCTTGTAGTGGGTGAGAGATCCCAAAAATAATTTTACCCTAAACACACATTTACATTTGCCAGGGGTGAGGTTTAAACTTCTATCTAACAATCTTTATGGACCATTCTGTTACACATTTACCACATGCACCACAGACCTGACATGGTTTAGGGTTGGCAACAGGTACTTCTAAGGCAGATGATAACTGCAGGACTGCTAAAGACAGGCTCTGAGATGTGTACTGGGTGTAAATGGAGCCAAAATCTCTGAGGTACACACATACATATGTACACACACACAAACACTTGCCATAGATGAGACTCAAACCCATACTTGTGTAGCTACTGCTACTACCTTGTTTCACATTTATGGCATGTTCCACAGAACTTATAGGGCTAGCCCTTATCCAAAGGGTTTTTTCAAGGTGGCTTGCTAAGATAGGGCAATGGCAGGTGTAGTGACTGTGAATGGCCTCAAAATCATTAATCTCTACACACACACACACACACACACACACACACACACACACACACACACACACACACACACACACACACACACACACACACAAACACACACACACACACACACACACACACACACACACACAGCTTCACAGTTGCTATGCCTGGGATTAGCACTCCTACCTAACTAGTATGTTACACTATAGCATTACACAGTTATCACAAGCACCACAGAGCTTATATGGCTAGCCTTTGTCCAAAGGGGCATTTCAAGGTGACTGATATCAGCAGGCTTGCTAAAGTAGGGCAATGGGAGGTGTAGTGACTGTAAATGGCCTCAAAATCATTAATCTGTACACACACACAGAGTTTCACAGTTGCCATGTCTGGGATTAGAACTCCTACCTAACTAGTATGTTACACTATAGCATTATGCAGTTATTGCACATGCCACGGAGCTTATGGGGCTGAGAATTGGCCAGAGGGTTATTTCAAGGTGACTGACATCAGCAGGAGTGCTAACATGGGCAATGGGAAGTGCAGTGTGTGTGAATGGGCCATAAACCATTCCTCTGGAAGCACACACACGCACACACACGCACACACACACACACACGCACACACACACACACACACACACACACACACACACACACACACACACACAAAAACGCTCAGTCACACACAACTTTACATTTGACAGGACTGGGTATAGAAATGCTAGATGAATACAGATTTGTACTATCATGTTACACAGTTATCACAAGGACCACAGAGACTATAGGGCGGGCTACCAAAAGCATATGTCTACAGTGATTGACATCACCACATCATGTGATATTGGCCAATTGGATGTGTGGTGGATGGGACAGGTGCCATGATGGCAATCTCTTTGTCACTGTCTGCCTCTGTCTTCCTCACATCTGTGTGTGTGTATATTTGACCCATTATAGTGTGTTGATCTTGGATATGTGTGAGTATTCCTATCCAATGTGTGTGCAAAGCATGAATGGTGTGCAATGTGGTGTGTGTATGCACAGACATCTGCGACTGACAGATATGCATAGTCCACTGTTGTTGTCAGAATGGGCTTCATTTCTCTAAGTGTTGGAGCACGCCCAGTATGACCTTCTGTATTGAGTGTATAAATCCATTCCAGGTAGGTTGTACTCCAGTGCAGGATTTTGTGTTCTGCACCTACAGCTAGCAACCTGTTTCTGCAAGATATCTGTAGATAGGTTGACAATATGGAGTCACAATTGGCTAAAGAAAGTGGGATACTGTAACTATTGTGTCTGTGCTGCTTGTGTTACATGGTTGGTGTTAGCAGAGATATTCAGACATATGTACTGTTTTACACTGTGATGTATTATGTCATCATCTACTGACATATATACGTATTTGCTCACAGTTATTACCTGGGAAATACAAGATGAATGAAGCTGTGTCCAGTATTGTGGTCTGCAGCCTATATATTCTTGCACACTTATTCCATTCTGGAGGGGTAGCTGCAGACACTTGCTGATGGGTCTGTGTAAATGGTCCAGAACCTTGGTACTGTAGTGGCTGAGGATCCCCCATTTGTGCATCTATCACCATTGCAGAATGGCCATATCCTCCTGTGGCCATACCTCTCAGCTGTACAGATTCAACCAGGTTATACAGAGGCAGAGCTCATATATCTGGTCAGGTCCCCTTCACCTTGTGGTCTATGAGCAGGTTTGTAACCCCCCATTACTAGGTTTTCAGGCAGGGGTAGTATGGGCACACAGTTCATGCAGTAGGACATGGTGGGCATGCTACCAAGATTTGTTGACATGGCCTTGCATTTGTGTTCTGTGGACTGTGTTATGTTGTTAGTTGGGACCCTATGAGATAACATACATTGGCAGTATGGGTGAGGCACAGGCCTTTGACAGAGGACTGTAGGACATTTTGTAGTGATGCAGGCCATCTGTATCAGGCCAATGCATTCTGTCACTCCTAAAGTCCCAGGATGCAAGCCACTGGATTCTCCTGGGGTGACAGGGTAAGTGTGTGAGGTGTTAATGCAATAGTTCCTGTCCATATTAATCCATTGTTCTGGATGCTGGCAGGGTGCTGCTTACAGCTAGGGACACACCTGCATGGGACACCTCTTCAGCATGCTGCATTCTGTGGGTATTCCCATACAGAAGTGGGGGTCATACTTTACTCATTCCCAAAAGCAGGGATATGACCTGTGGTAAACCTGTGGCTGATGGTGGAGTGAGCTGAGTGCATCTGTGATATGGAACCTTCTTGCAGCTGACTCACAGATATACCTGGAACGTTCCCCTAATGCTACCTTGTGCGGGGACATAGGCAGTCTCTTATTACTTCATATCTGTGCCTTTTGTGGTCTGCCAGTGATTAACCAGACTACATCACTATTCCATACTACACAGACAACTAATGTGCTGCTAACCTCTATGGAGAATTCGAAAGGTGTGTGCAGTTGACAGTTAAATTTTATGTACTCTGTCTATGGTACTTCCACCTGTGTACTGTATGTATGTTTGGGCCCACATTCATGGCATGCCCATATTTCAGATGGTGACAGACATTGACATCTGAACAATGTGTATGGATGACTGCTGAATTGGGTCTTGCTGGGATGCATTGTGGTTGGCACTGCAGTGGTCAGAACATGGTCCTATCATCGACAGTACTGGCCTTAGGCCACCAGGACACAACCCTCCATTCCTACATGCTTACCATTTCCACACAATATACAACACACAGCAACCTAACACACAGAACCCTGAATATTGTACACATGCAATAATCTATCTTGTAAATTGGGCCAACTCAGGTAATGTGTTCTCCACATTGTTTTTATATCCACATGTACATTTTACTGCATTTCTACATAGAATTGGGGGGCACAGCTGACAACTGTAAACATTTGCTATGTCTGTACTGTTATTTCAGGTACTCTGTTGGCTTCCATTTCATTTTGTATTCTGACCTATCATGCAGACTAGAGGCATATTAGTAGAGTACAGATCTTAGGTTTTATTGACCTACATTTCAGTTTCAGACTTCTCACCCTTCAGAACTAATATACAACTGCCTGGCCTGTTGTAGTCTGTTTGTATAGGTCTGGAGGGGGCTGTTCTCCATTGCCACCAATTGGAGGCCTTAGCACAGCCTTTCTTTGTGGTCATCTACACCTGTCCTGCTGGCTGAGACTGTTGTTGGGTATGTGACCCTCACTAACATGCATGTGTGTGTCCTATGGACACATATTTGGGCCACCACATGTACTGTAGTGGGATTTGTCACCTTGCCTGTTACTGCCTACTTTGTTGACACCAGTATTTGGTATGTATTTCATGCTGCCAACATAGGTGTCCACTATCTGCTGCCATCCCATTCAACCACACAATTCCCTTGCATGCTTACATCCATACCATAGATATAACTAGAAGAACATACTACTCCATTTAGCAATTGATAGTAAGAGTGACTTACCTTGTGGCTGTGCCAGTATTGAGGATGGTGCTGGAGGACTGACTATGTCAGATGCACATAGTACACTCCCTATATATGGTAAAGCACAGGAAGTGTCATGTTTGGCATCCCTTTTACTGTATGTGTGATCCAGAGAGAGGTGTCATTCCCTGGATTCCTACCATTTCAGTGTATGTGCTATGCATTGCCTCTTTGCCAAAGCCTGAGCATACTGGGCACTCGTCCTTCTGCCTACATGGGCAGGGTCAGGTTGTTCCTCTTCTGAGTCACTCTGTGCCTGTGCTGGCCTTGATAATGGTGGGGGCCTGTGTGGTCCTGCCCCATGCTGTTCTTGCTGCAGCTGTTTCCACAGGATCATAGCATGGAACACACAATGAAAATCTGTGTACTTGTAGCTGGAGAGTACTGCAAGGCTCCACCAGATATGTCCAGGCACCAGAACCATGACTTGAGCATCCAAAACACATGCTCTATTATGATTCTGGTTTGTACGTGTGCCTCATTATGGAGTTCTTGTTCGGGTGTGTGTGCATTTCTGATGGGTGTCATCAGCCACAGCTCCAGTGTGTAACCAGCATCCCCAACTAGGTGGCCATATGGGATGTCCCCACTGGCAAATCTCTGGTACAGCTGTGTAATATGCCAGATGTTGGAGTCATGATAGCTTTCAGGGCTGCCAACACACACATTCATTATAATGCTCTGGGCATAGCACACAACCTGGCAGTTGATGGAGGGGAAGCCCTTGCAGTTTATGTAGACTCTATCCCGCTCACTGGGTGGTGCTTTAATGTGTATGTGCATGCAGTCTATAGCACCCACTACCTCAGGGTATTTTGCTATTTGGTGGAAGAGATGCATATTGTTGGTCAATGCCTCACAGGTGTTGAGGAAATATATGTGTTCACCGGCATGTACTGACATTGCATCCAGGAACTGGTGGAGTACTCTGGATGCTGATGCCTGTGAGATCCCTTGATATCCCCAGTTAGCCTTTGGAAGGTACCTCTGGCTAGTATTCTTAAGCCTACACATACCTTGGTATCCACTGGGATGGGATCCTGTTTGATGGTTCTGTGTGTGAGGCATGGGCATCACAGCTCAACAATTTACTGTAAGATGTCCCTGTCCACCCTATAGAGCTCCACTGTCTCCAGCTCATGTAGCCCCTGGTAGGTTACCCTGTGTCTGTACACTCATCTCCTTCTCTTCACTGTGGGTTGGTCATCAGCATTCTCATCCTCACCACCCTGAGCCTCTTTCACATATTGATGTATGAGAGTGACAGCAGCCCCTATCATTTTGTTAGTTTTGTCAGGTAAAATTTCCCTGTCTGTGTACACCGGTGGTGTAGAGTTTGTGGGAAAAACCAGAGTGAAAGGTGTTTGCATAGTTTATAGTAGTGTGCTGGGCTGGGCTGGGCTGGACTTCTGCCTGTGTAATTGGCTGATTTCAATACATTTCACCTGCCAGCTATGGTAGTTCTCCTTCATTTCCTTCCTACTGCTGTTTTCCCTTCCCATTGCCTTCCCGTTTAAGCCCAGAGGCATGCTGTGCATACCCAGTGCTCAGATGTGAACAGAGCTGCTATTTCCCATGGTTTTTTGTTTGTTTGTTGGCTTAAAATCTGATGTGTGGCACACACACCCATTTAGGCAATATAAACACTTACAGCATGCATGACCCTCCCCTTTATGAGGTCATCTACCTCTTATGCTTATACCATGGCGTTGCTGCACCTACATGGTTGGGTGCAAGCTAACACTAAAGGGAAGTCTGCAATTCAGTATCAATCCCCTCATTTGCATAAAACTGACTGCTAATGCATGGGTACAAAATTGACAGCCTTCCCCCTTAGCAACCACTATTCCATGGTATTGCTGTGTTATACATGCCATTGACTATTATGGCAAAATGCTGATTTTGGTTTAAAAGCTTATTTCCAACTTTTTTTTCTTATTATTGGGGTGATTCCATTTATGCATCTCACCGAGGTATGTGTAAGCTTACAAATACTAGCCACAGGTACCTTCCAAAGGCCAACTGGGGATATCAAAGTATCTTACAGGCATCAGCATTCAGGGTACTCCACCAGTTCCTGGATTCCATGTCAGCATATGCCGGTGAGGACATATATTTCCTCAACACCCATTAGGTGCTGACAAGCAATATGCATCTCTTCCACCAAATAGCAGAATACCCTGAGGTAGTGGGTGCTATAGCCTGCATGCACATACACATCAAAGCACCACCTGGGGAGCAGGGTGGGGTCTACATAAACCACAAAGGCTTCCCCTCCATCAACTGCCAGGTCATGTGCAATACCCAGGGCATTATAATGAATGTGTGTGCTGGTAGCCCTGGAAGCTATTACGACTCCCACATCTGGCATATGATACAGCTGTACCAGTCATTTGCCAGTGGGGACATCCCACTAGTGGTGGATGCTGGTTACACACTGGAGCTGTGGTTGATGACACCCCTCAGAAATGCATACACACCCGAACAAAAACTCCATAATGAGGCTCATGCACAAACCTGTATCATATTACAGCGTGTGTTTGGGATGCTCAAGTCATGGGTCTGGTGCTTGGACATATCTAGCGAAGCCTTGCAGTACTCTCCAGCTACATGTACACAAATGTTCATAGTATGTGCCATGCTACACAATATGATCATGCAGAAACAGCAGCAGCAGGAACAGCACGGGGCAAGGCCACAGCTCCCCATCATTGCCAAGGCCATCACAGGCACAGAGGGAATCGGAGGAGGAACTACCTGAGACTGCCCATGTAGGCAGAAAGAGGTGTGCCCAGTACACCCAGGCCTTGGCAAAGAGACAATGATTAGCACATACACTGACACGGTAGGGACCCAGGGAATGACAACTCTCTCTGACTCGCACATACAGTAAAAGGGATGCCAAACATGACACTACCTGTACTTTACCATGTATAGGGAGTGTACTATGTGCATCTGACATAGTCAGCCCTCCAGCACCATCTTCAATACTGGCACAGCCACAAGGTAATTCAGTCTTTCTGTCAAATGCTGAATGGAGTAGTATGTTCTGATAGTTGTATCTATGGTATGGATGTGAGCATACAAGGGAATTGAGTGGATGAATGGGATGGCAGCGGATAGTGTACAACTATATGGGCAACATGAAATCCATAACAAATACTGCTGTCAATATATTAGGCAGTACTAGACAAGGTGACAAATCCCACTGCAGTACATGTGGTGGCCCAAATGTGTGTCCATAGGATACACAAATGCTTGTCAGTGCAGCTCACATACCCACCACCAGCCTCAGCCAGCAGGACAGGTGTAGATGACCATAAAGAAAGGCTGGGTTAAGGCCTCCAATTGATGGCAATGGTTAACAGCACCCTTCCAGACCTGCACAGACAGACTACAACAGGTCTGGCAGTTATATGTCAGTACTGAAGGGTAAGAAGTCTAAAAACTGAAATGTAGGTCAATAAAACCTAAAATCTGTACACTACTGATATGCCTCCAGTCTGCATGATAGGTCAGAATACAAAATGAAATGGAAGCCAACAGAGTACCTGAAGTACCAGTACATTCATAGCAAATGTTTAAAGTTGTCAGGTGTGCCCCCTTCCACAATCCCATTTAGAAATGCAGTAACATGTAAGTGTGAGGTGTAATAACAGTGGAGCACAGATTACCCAAGCTGGCCCAATCTACAGGATAGATTGTTGCACGTGTACCATATGCAGGTGTCTATGTGTTAGGTTGTTGTGTGTTCAATATCATGTGGAAGTGGTCAGCATGTAGGCATGGAGAGTTGTGTCCCGGTGAGCTATGGGCAGTACTGTGGATGACAGGGCCATGTTCCGACAACTGCAGTGCCAACCACAATGCTTCTTGGCAATACCCATGTCAGCAGTCATCCATACTCACTGTCCAGATGTCAATATCCATCACTGTCTGAAAGATGGACATGCCATGAATGTGGCCCCATACATACACACAGTACAGAGGTGGAAGTACCCTAGACAGAGTGCCTAAAATGTAACTGTCAACTGCACACAACTTTGGAATTGTACATACAGGTTAGCAGCACATTAGTTGCCTGTGTAGTATGGAATATTGATGTAGTCTGGACAATCACTGACAGACCACAAAAGGCACAGTTATGAAGTAATGAGAGACTGCCGATGTCCCTGCACAAGGCATTATAAGGTAAATGTCCCAGATATATCTGTGAGTCAGCTGCAAGTAGCTTTCATATCACACATGCACTCAGCTCACCCCACCATCAGCCACAGGTTTATCACAGATCATATCCTTGTTGTTGGGAATGAGTACAGTATGACCCCCACTTCTGTATGGGAATACCCACAGAATGCAGGATGTTGAAGAGGTGCCCTATGCAGGTGTGTCCCTAGCTTTAAGCAGCACCCTGCATGTGTCTGGTCCAATGGGTCGATATGTACTGGAACTATTGCCATTAACACCTTGCACACTTACCCTGTCACTCCAGGGGAATTCACTGGTTCGTAGCCTGGGAATTTAGGAGTGACAGAATGCATTGGCTTGCTACAGATAGCCTGTATCACTACTAAATTGCCTACAGTCCTCTGTCAAAGGCCTGTGCCTCACCCGTAGTGCCAATGCATGGTATCTAATGTGGTCCTAAATAAGCTAACACAGTCAACAGAACATAAATGCAAGGCCATATTGACAAATCCCAGTAGCATGCCCCCCATGTCCTACTGCATGAACTGGGGGCCAATCCATAAATACAGCTGGGATGAAGGGCCAACTATAGGGATACTTCCCAGATATCACTTGCATAATGTTAGGATGAGGATAGAATAACAGATTGGGGGGTGTAGATGGATTTACATCATGGAGTGTGTGAAGTCTGAAATTCTGATGTGTGTGCATACTACTCCTGCCTGCAAACCCAGTAATGGGTGGCTACAAACCTGCTCATAAACCACAAAGTGAAGGGGAGATAACCATATATATGTGCCCTGCCTCTGGGTAATCTGGGTGGATTTGTACAGCTGAGAGGTATGGCCACAGCAGGATTTGGCCATTCTGTTAAGTTGATATATGTACAATAGGGGGATCCTCAGTCACCATACTACCAAGGTGCTGGACCATTTACACAGACCCATCAGCAATTGTCTGTAGCTACCCCTCCAGAATGGCAGTATTGTGCAAGAATGTGTAGGTTGCAGACCACAATACTGGACTCAGCTTCATTCATCTTGTATTTCTCAGTAAATAATTGTGAGCAAATAATTATATCTGTCAGTAGTCGATGACATAATACATCACAGTGTAAAACAGTACATACATGTAACATAAACAGCATAAACAGCAATAGTTACAGTATCCCCCTTTCTGTCCCCCATTGTGACTCCATTTTGTCAACCTATCTACAAATATCCTGCAGAAACAGGTTGCTATCTGTAGGTTGAGAACACCAAACCCTGGGCTTGAGTACAACCCTATCTGGAATGGATTCACACACTCAATACAGAACGTCATATTGGACATACTCCTACACAGAAAAATGAAGCCCATGTCTGACAACACAGTGGCCTATACATATCTGTCATTTGCAGATGTCTGTGCACACACACCAAATTGTACACCATTCATGCTTCACACACACATTGGATAGGAATACTCACACATGTCCAAGACCAATACACTATAATATGTCAAACATACACACACAGAGATGTGGGGACGAGAGAGACAAACAGTGACATATAAAATTCGATTATAAGGCCTGTCCCACCCACTACACATCCAATTGGCTGATATTGCATGATGTGCTGATGTCAGTCACTGTAGACATTCCTTTGGTAGCTCTCAGCCCTATAGTGTATATGGTGCTTGTGATAAATTTGTAACACAATAGTAAAAACCAGTATTCGTGTAGCATTTGTATACTCAGTCCTGTCAACTTTAAAGTTGTGTGTGACTGACTGTGTGTGTGTGTGTGTGTGTGTGTGTGTGTGTGTGTGTGTGTGTGTGTGTGTGTGTGTGTGTGTCTGTGTGTGTTTCCAGAGAAATGATTTATGGCCCATTCACACACACTGCACTTCCCATTGCCCATGTTAGCACTCCTGCTGATGTCAGTCACCTTGAAATAACCCTTTGGCCAAGTCTCAATTTTCTAAGCTCTGTGGCACTTGCGATAACTGTATAATATGGTAGCATTGCAAGCTCATTAGGTAGGAGTTCCAATCCTGGCCCTGGCAACTGTAAAAATGAGTGCGAGAGTGGGTGAATCTTTGTTGACACTTGCTTTTGTGGTCATTCACACTTACTGCACTTCCCTCACCCCTCCTTTAGCACTGCAGCTGATGTTACTCACCTTCAAAGATACCTTTTGACAACTCTTGCGATAATTGCTTAATACTGTAGTGTAGCAAACTAGTTAGGTAGGAGTTCTAATTCTGGTCCTGGCAACTGTGAAAATGTATGCAAGTGAAAGACTTCAATTCGTGCACAGGCCATCAGCTGATCATGACCATTACCTACCACTGTGTGTGAGACAATGTGGGTCTTTGGTGGCACCTGCTTTTGTGGTCATTCACACTTACTGCACTTCCCTTACCCCTTCTTTAGCACTGCAGCTAATGTCACTCACCTTCAAAGATACCTTTGGACAGCTTTCCAACATATAACTGCCATGGCACTTGCGATAACTGTGTAATACCATAGTATAGCAAACTAGTTAGGTAGGAGTTCTAATCCTGGTCCTGGCAACTGTGAAAGTATGTGAGTCTTTGTTGTCACCTGTGTTTGTGGTTATTCACATTTACTGCAATTCCCTCACCCCTCCTTTAGCACTGCAGCTGATGTCACTCACCTTCCAAGATACTTTTGGACAGCTCTTTACCATATAACTGCAGTGGTGCTTGTGATAACTATGTAACATTATAGTACCAAAACATAACTAGGTAGGGGTTTGAAACTCAGTACTGTCAAGTGTGTGTGTGTGTGTGTGTGTATGTGTGTGTGTGTGTGTGTGTGTGTGTGTGTGTGTGTGTGTGTGTGTGTGTGTGTGTGTGTGTGTGTGTGTGTGTGTGTGTGATTGTGTAAATAACAGGATCCATTACAGGGTGGGTTTTACTACTTTTTCATATTGAGGAACCATATGTCCCAGTGTCACATTACAAGGCCAACAGTTGTCAAATACCATTGAGGTTGTTGTAGACAATACACAGCCATACATTTATATATATAGGCAACCATTATAATACCCAGAGACCTCTCTCTACTCACAGATCATACACAGACATGCTTGGCTCTTTCTCTCTTCCTTTCTTTCTTTCCCTGTCTCTCTCTCTCCCCCCTCTCTGGTAGATGTGGAAAAATACATCTTTTTTGCATAGGCAGCAGCTTGACTTTGGCAGGTAATGCTCATGATCAGCTGATGGCCTGTGCACAAATTGGAGTCCTCCACTTGCTAATTGCAAGTGGAACACCTGTGGTATCATTCCTATAGCCAACTGCATGGGAATACACTCCTGTAAGTAAGCAGTGCAAGTGGGTTTTGGCCCTTCTCCCTCACTGTGAGAAGGACTTCATGTGGGCGTGTGACAAACAGCCTCACAGAGGGTAGTTGGAAATACCTCTTGCAACAAACACTGTGGAGACAGGCCAAAAAACTGGAAGGGGATGTTCCAGACATGGGAACAGAATGTAAGTATTGCTGTTCTACATTTAAAGTAATGTTGGTTTAACAGGGTTTGTGTGGATATGGCTGTTCTGAATGATTTAAAGTCTGGCATGACAGTGTTATGTGGCTGAGAAAACTCTCACCTGTAGGGCTGTCTGCAGACTGATCAGAGTTTGGAGCTTGAGAGTTGGTTTGTTACTCACACATTTTCTGTCTTCATAAATGCAGTAGCATACTCTAATGATTGTACTCAGGAAATGGTAACATCCATGTGTGTTAATGACTTCATATCCCTCAGAAGAGATATGTCACAACAAACCCTGTTACACCAGCAATGTTCTCAGATTATAATTGCAATATGTCAATATTGGCCCTGTGCTTGTGCCTCTGTCCCTCAAGTCTGTCACCCTTTGTTCATATGTCATGCAGTAAGAGTTGAATATATACAGTATACCATTATTTACTGACATAATTCCCGATATCAAGCCAGTGATATATCAGACTACCAGACATGTAATGTATAGGAGGCCTAATAGTTGAGGACAAAACCTGGATATTCGGTGATAGTCTGTACAGTAGTGAGGTCTGTGTATGTATGGTGGGATTGTTGACAGAGTGTCTGTATTATGTAGCAGTATATTGTGATCATGTTATTTGGCCTGTGTACAGACTGGAGTAGATGTCCTTGTTCTTGGTCCTGTTCTATCTGACAGTGCATGCTGCTTCAGTTTCTGATACCCTAACAGTCTATATTTTTGTAGGGAAAGACTGAGACCTGTCCCATACTACAGTCAGACATCAGACTACATTGTGAATTGGGCCAGTATATGTAGTATTAGTGTGTGAGTGGCAAACATGATGATGACTTTTGTTCACACAGACTCACAACAAAATAAATAAATAATTAAATAAATGCATTCCTTGAATGAGAAGAAGGAATGCATTACACATCCCATACGGCTGTAGCTGCCCGTTTATAGATTACAGCTGCAGCGGCTATGCTTTACAGCCAAATTGCACTACGGCAAAGTGCTGCTGCAGCCGTATGGTTTTGGCAATGTAGCTCGCAGGGAAGTGTCTTGCGAGCTACATGCTGGAATCCTTGTAGGAGACAGCATTCTGAGGCCACAATCTCCAAATACAATAAACCTTGCCATATATTATAAGGGATGGTGATGTTGCTGACATTAGGAGAGACATGGCAATCCCTCACCCTACTATCCCTGTGGTATGTGCAATAAATGCATATCCCTGTAGTAGCACTGATTAGATAGACAAGGGGTTGTATTGTAGTCCTGGTCAATGTATGATAGTGGGTATGTCAAAGCATTATCATGGGTTTCAGTGAGTACAATATCCAATGTGGGGTGCGGGTGCTGGGTATACTGTCTTTACACCATGGTACCCCTATTACATGTCTCAAGGTCCACTGTATGTGGACCGCTGTCACCATCAACCATACAGGTAACTGAATACACTATCCAGCCCAATGATGCATGTGCTGTGTGCAAAAACTCCCTAACAATATGGACTCACTGACAAGGAAGTTAGCACTGTTAAACCCAGATCTGTCAAATGTATCTATGACTGTATGTGTTTGTCAATGTGTATATGACAGCATGTCATACTATGTATTGTTCATTAACACCCAGTGCATCCCCTATTACCATACTGTACAAGGCCTGGTGATGTTCTTTACTTAACAAGAAACTTGGGACACACCTCATTCTAAAAGCTCTGTGGTGTGTGCACTTAAGGCCAAACACATTGCTAGCAATAAGTACCTAGGTAGGGTTCTACTCTCAGTGTTACCAAGTAAGTATGTGTGTATGTGAAGGGATCTACTTCACTTTGCATCAAATACATGCCCCAGGAGATCAATTGCCTGAGAACCAACTGGCAAAAGATAACATTTCAAAGGAATAATCTTGTAGAAATTCATTCCATCAAAACTAGTAGTGGATGTGTAAATGTCCTCTTATCCACTGTACAGCTGTACAGTGATGCTGGAGTTGGTATATATAGCTGGCTGTTGTTGGTGTGGGCACAGCCACCCACATTGGGGTTATTGTTGTGCTTGTCCCCCTGCTTAGTCTGCTGTTATACTGTGCAATTTATGTTAACAGATTAAGTAGTTGTTAATCACACTATGTTTGGTTCTACGCCATCCCACACCCTCAAAGTGGGGGCTGTGCTACCCACACCAGCACACCCATGTTTACCAACTCCAGGATTGCACTACATTGAGGAAGAGGACATATACCCTGCCAGTACCATCGTCAATGACATTATAAGACATGTTACTTGTGTTCAGCTGTACCTAGGATATGACACAGTCAATGTGTCACCACAGTGCCATATCCCTTGTAAGAAAGGACAGCAGACCAACATTCTGCTGACGCATACACACTTACAACACAAACAAAATACATTATGGAGACCACAATCACTCTGTGTTAATAACAGCTATAATGCATCATGGCTGGACAGCTACACACCCTAACATGTAAGCATTAAACATTCCAGCTAAAAACACGTTAAACAGCATTATATTGCTAACCCTTAGTACATTCACCCTGTGCATCAGAACCATATTAGCATGCCCTTGTATTGACGGTATGGATTACAAAGACGTGGCACAGGCATCATCATAAGCAGAGGGTGTGTTGTGGGTTTGACAGAGGCCTAGGCAGAGCCATTTGGTTGGCATCATGTGTGTGTGTTAGGGGGTTCTTTTTCAATTGGGCTGTGCAGATGTGGTGTGTGTAGGTATGGAGGTGTCCTAGCTGTGTTAGTGATGTGTGTGTGTGTGTGTGTATGCATACAGTTCTGCCAGTAGAAGGAAAATTCTTTATTGCAAGGACAAAGTGAGCGCTTTCATGACCTTCCAGGTTGCTTCATCAGACATAATAAAACATCCCATGCTTTCCTTGATATATATACTTTCAAAGTGACAAATCAGTTAAGACAGACAATTAAATATTTATATCAGACTCAATTAATTTAAAAATAGTAGAAATAAAACATAAATAGACATAAAACTTTTAAAAACAGTATGCCTTAACTGATTGGTCACTTTGAAAGTATATATATCAAGGAAGGCATGGGATGTTTTATTACATCTGATAAAGTGACCTGGAAGGTCATGAAAGTTCTCACATCGTTCTTGGAAATAATAATTTTCCTTCTACTGTGGCAGTTTGAGTTTTTATACATACTACTGTCTGTGAGGTGAAGACCGAGCTGTTCATCTGGCTCTATGTTTTTGTATTTCTCTCTATACAGGAGATTGTTGGACAGCTGCAGACCGTACATGGCAGGGTGTACAGTTCACTGTGTCCAGAACTGTGCCTGCCAGGGGTTCCATGGGTACTACCTGGTAGAAGCCCAGATATGATACTCTCCCCTAATGATGACAATTGTCCACTAGATCTGGTCCCTGTTGGGACCTACCAGGACCATGTGCACGTGGCCTGCTGTGTTGTGGTGTGGATAGCACCCTTCCGTAGTGCTGGTGCTGGTACTGCCACTACAGGAGCGGCTGTGAGTTGTTGCACATCCACATAGACCTCCACCTGTTGGTGTTGCTGAGCTACGTCCACATGGCTGACGCCCTACTCCCACCACGTGCTCTAACACAAACACCATACGGTCAAGAATTCCTACCATCTCACCCAGCCATCTACCCAGGACCTCTGCAAAATAACGGTGGGCACCTGCAAGGTCACGGATGTTGTCAAGTACAGCAGAATAAGTAGCCCTCAGGAGCCTCAGACTCTGTCTGGTGTAACAATCCATACATGCCTGTACCTCCATGATGGCCCAAAACATGCCTCTGGTGACACTTGCTGTGGCACTTCTGTCAGGAGCATGATGGCCAGCAGCCCTCCTACGAGCACCCTTGTACATCTGCCTGTGTGGTACCTTGCCGGTCACCCGGCTATGACTGCTGTATACAGACACACTTGCCATAAGTCCTACATTGTCCTGTCCCATACCACCAGCCACCAACTGTCCCTCATCTATGGCCACTGCTGATGGGGTATGTACAGGCATTGTGACTGTGTACAGGGATGGGGTGGATAAAAGTGGGATGTCAAACGATGGCACAGCTTCAGCCCCTGACAACCTTGCCTGTGCCTCACAATACCTATCATCATTGTCAGAGTCTGTATGGACACTAACATCAGTTTGCTTGCAGAAGGGACCCTGACCCAGCTCACCACCTGTGAGGGGAAAACAAAAATGTAATTTAAGACCTGTAGATTATTGCTTACCTCTACACGCACACACACACACACACACACACACACACACACACACACACACACACACACTTACATGTGAGGTGGCACAAAGATATTACACGGACCTCTCATTACCCAACAGTCAACATGGATGATATATGGCACTCAACAGCATGCACTGCAGCTATACTCAATCCTTGTTACCAGCATTATACAGGTCTGTGATGCATGAGTTGTGTTAGTAGGTGATGACCCTTCCTCTAGAACACACTGCACCCATGTACACAGTATTGCTGTGTACCTGTACAACACCCTGGCATGTACTGTGCACCATACCTCACGAGTGTACACACCATTGCTAAATGTGTATATGTGTGGCAGTTACATTTGCTTTGTTGATTCACAATCCCTATGTGTTTGTCTGACACATACCTGGGATGATATGAGGACTAATGTCAACAGTTAATGCCTGATCTCTAATTTGCAAATCTCTTCATCAGCAGTGCATGTATGAGTAATAAAATCCAATTATACTGATAACCTTCAAAGCTTAATGTGGATATGAGGAGTATACACACCCTTGTTGACATGCCAGCTTCTTCCATGATATGCAATGGGGCCACAATACTGCATATGTTAACATTACACACATCTGATATGTGACATATAACCTGTGCAATCAAATGCAGTATCAAACAAATGTGTTAGTTGTGCAGACGCTGAATGAGATGCATGCAATATATGGGTTGCATAAGTGTGCACACCCTTAACACAATGGTTTGTTGCTGCACCTGTTAAGTGAACTGCAGCAGTGACTATTCCTGGAAGGGGTATACTAGCATGGCCCATCTTCACTTGCCATTATTTTGTCACTTCATCCTACAAATGTCCTCACCTCTGCCGGATTGCAAGGTCAGCTTATGTGCACAGCCCTTGGAGGTCTCATAATGCCTTCACTATTACTGTGGAGTCAGGGTTAAGTCTGTCACAAATTATGACATGGACTGTGTTCTGATATGGCCATTCTTAGTGAGCTTTGGATGTATGCTTCAGTTCACTGTTGTGTTTCAGGATGACACCCTTCTCCATCATCAGCCTTATTGCAGATGCTTGACAACTATGGGCCACACATGAGTGTTATTTTGCAGTGTTCCAAATTCAAAACACCATGTCTACCAGCCTAATTCCTGCTAATGAACAGCAAACCTAAAGGGGTACACTGGCACCAGCAAGGTAAAAAATAGGGATGGTGGGCCTGGGGTTGAATGAGGTGTTGCTTGTGCACCACATGAATCTTTATTAATACTGTCTGTAGGATTCAACCTTGGTCTCCGTACACCATTGCACATTGCAACACATGCCTTTGGGAGACTTGATATTATGCATATGCTACCTGCAGAGAGCTCTGGGTGATGTTTCCTGTGGAACAACTCTTCCATCTGATTACCCTAGCCCATAGGCCATACTTGATTCCAGGCAATTGTCAACACAGGTACTGCGCAGGCAGTACTTGCTAGACATTCCTGCAAGTCCCTCAGTGTTGATGCATGTTTCTGGGCAGCTTCCATGACCAGTTTGCAACATGTGTTGTCATCCATCTTGGATGGGCATCTGTTTATTTTCTACATTAATGTTGTCCCATACTTTATGCACATATACATGACTGTCTGCACTGTTTGCTGTGGTATATGCAATGGTGCAGTAAGGCTACTTCTCCCATTCCTGAGTGCTATCTTTCAGATTTGGGATCCATTCCATTGTTTGTAAGATGTGTGCAAGCCATGGCTGCCTCTGTTGCAGGTGAGTGGGCAAATGCCATGGGCATACTTCTTGAACAGCAGACCATTACTTGATATGACATTGAGGCCCTGTACTTGATGGAAGGTGTGTGCTCAAGAAGAGTGAATGCTGTCAGTACCTCTAGAGCTGCTTCCACAATATGTTATTTGGAATGTGTGCATACATATGCTTCCAGTGTTTGTTAAGGTATGTATTCCCCATATTTGTTGTCCTAACATAGTATTCCATACTATACATTCATTGCTCATGTTAGGATCACATTGCAGGTTGTAAAAGGTGTGGAATGTGGTATTGTGATTTGCTGTTGTTTAGATCAGGAACAGTTGCCATTGTAATAGTGGTGTATACACTGTTGTAGCTACTGTATAAGGATAATGTTTCAGACATGTCTCTAGTGTAGGCCATTTATCCCACCATTATGTTCATCTCTGTCCACACATCTTGCACTGACAGATTGTTAGGTATACTGCAGGAGTCTTACATACCCTTCAGATATGCCACCATGGTGACCACTGTGATGCAGTGCAGTTAACAGCAACAATAAGTGAACATGTACAGCATGCATTATGGCTAGGTGTGTTAAATGTATGCATGGCAAATACCATGGCCATAACATGGCCGGTGTATTGGCAAACCTGAAAAAACAACTCCATACTCACCAGCTACAGGCTGCTGCCCCAGTTGTATACCAGAGGGACCTACATATTTTTCTGAGAGATGTAATATCAGTAGCCACTCCTGTGGCATTGGTACAGGGTAGGACTAGCATTTCAGTACATCAACAGTACAGACCCACAATACTAGAGATTATGTACATCTGTTCATTACTACACTGCAGCAACAGACCATCTTATCTGACGTATGCATGTAGATACTTTATAGATGAAGATGGATAAGCAACAGTGCTCTACTAATGTGCCCTGGGGCCTTACTTGTATGCTCCTTGTCCATTGTTTGGCTGGCACCCACCTCCACAATGCTATCTTCAGGTTGCTGGCTTGGCTGGCAGGCAGGTGCCCCAAGGCTGGAGAGGAGCTCCTCAGTATGTGTCAGTGGGGGCTGGATGGCATGATTACCACCTGTGGCTAGCTGGTCCCTCCTAACTGCAGCAGCACGCTGACAGGCATGACAGATCAGATCAGTGCACCGATGCTGCACCTGCTCATAACTGCATTTATGCAGGCCAACATCATTTACCCTGTGGATGAGCTCATTCCACAGGGTGGTCCTCTCCTGCAGATCATGGGCCATGTGCCCAAATAAGGTGCCATGATGTAATATGATGAAGTGTATAATGGCATCATTTTTGTGGGGTGTATATGCAGGGAGCCATTCCTGGGACATTGTACCTGTTAGACATAAACAGGAAAAAAGGTCAGAGGGCCTCATACTGCAAGGATATTTAAGTTGTTAATTGACATCTCTCTCTCCCCCACACCATTTCTGAAACAATAATCTAAACACACAAATCAGTGGGTATTTTTACACCAAACCTACTGTTGGGACATATGTCCTATTGTTCAACAAATATTGAAATGTGTTTCTATTAATGTTCCATGTTGAAACACTATCATTGGTGGCCTGTTGCTATCAATGTAACCTGCATGCCATTGTAATGGCCACTGTGGTTCCATATATGCATGTGTTCTGTTTGCTATGCAACTGTTCCAAATCTGGTGTTTTGGGTTAATGGGAATATCTATGCATGCTGTTATAACTAATCCTGGATTGTGCTGACTATTACTAACCGACATATGTTCTAAAACTGCAACACTATAGCACATTTGGGAAGGCCTTTCCCAGTGGACCCACCTCTCCCACCTCATCTGGCCATGTCACTGGGCCCCAGCATGTCTGGGGCACACCCCAGGCCCTCCTTGTCCACTAGTCCTGCACCACCTTAAGGGGATGGGGCTTGTCCCCCCCAGGAGTGGGTGTGGCCAGGATCCTGTCTCCCAAAGTCAGGTCCGGGGTCTGATGCATAGGGAGCTCCACAGAGATTTGGGAGATCTGCTATGCCAGCATGAGGGCCACATGGTGCAATTAGAGGGCCAGCCTGCCCCTCCTGTTCAGCCCACAGCACAGCCACATTTGGGGCCGTGAAGGCACAGTGGTGACTGCCCATGGGTGGGGACTTCAGTGCCACTGTTTTCATTTGGAGGCTCATGGGCTTCTGATTTCCAAACACCCCTCCCCGTCCAATGTGTTTACCCCCCACATGTGTCATATACCACCCCTGTATGCTGTCTTGTCTGTCTTGTCTGTCTTCCAACCCAACCTACCTCCCCAAATATACCTACTATCCTACCCCAACATCCCACTCTCACCTTAAAAAAAAGGGCAATCTGTTCCCAAAAAAAATTTCGTCCCAATCATAACTGTCCATTTCGCACACCTGTCCACTGGACACATGTAATCTGGTCTATCTGGCTTCACAACCCATTATTGTTGTCCTCACCCCTCTCTCAGGGGTTTGAGTGCCCAAATCTGCCTCCAAATTCAGTATATATGCACAACTGTTGCTGTAGAAGACATGGACTGCTGCGGACCTTCCCTACACCCATCCTGCACATCCCTACCTACTTTCCCAATTATTTTTCCCTCTTTGTGCCCCCTTTTTCACCACTTTCCTATCACCACTTTTATCTTTTCTTTTAAAGAAATTAGTGCGGGGGTAAGTGGGAGTAAGCACTTTTAAGCAGTAGTATGTGGGATTAAGCCTGTTTGCACAGCGCTAAACAGTACCTGCACAGATTAAGCACTTTCAGGCTAACTCCCTGTAAGCATATTTAACTGGCAGTTAGCATTGCTTGCCATCACCCAAACCCACACAAACCCACTTACAACTGCTTTAAAGTGCCTTAATCACTCTGTATCCAGCAGCCCTGTGCTGCTGTTGAAGTGTTGTTTCCATGAACTTGGTCTACCTATTCATGATTATTACCCTCAGTAGAGGCAGAGGTGGACAGGTTATGTGAGCCACACCTGGTACATAAAGTGGAGCACATGGGGACTTGCCATACACCAGTAGATGACAGATATGTCAAAAAATGTCACCAATACAGGGCAAGTACTCCCATAAGTCATCTCACAGACACATTGCTATACTAATATCATGTCTGCAAAGGCTAAGGTGTTGCTAGCCAGTTCATCCAAGATGGTCATGCACATACATTAGGTTTCACACATTGACACACTAGCTCTGAGGAGGAGAAGTACCCATTTTATCTTCATGTACCAGTATGCACACCCACGTGTTCATCCCCCATGCCCTGTGGAACTTATGGCAGGCACTGATGGCTGGGCCACAAGGGGTGACATACACTGCCTTGATTGTGTGTGTATATACAAACCTATCCTTTGCATATGGTGTGCCTTGGGTGGTGTCTACAGGCACACATACTGTGATCATGATCTGAGTTGGGGATCTGGTATGCACACTCCCTGTGTTAACCTCTAACCCTGTACTCCCTGACTGTGACAGCTGCTCACCATCATCATTGTCAGAGATGGATCCATCTCAATCATCAGGCAGTGGAAGTTCCATGTTGGCAGAGCCAGCTAGAGCATCACCTATGAAGATGCCAAAGCATAAGGACCAAAATAAGTTTAACCCATCACCTGTATTTCACTCCCAGTGTAGAATGAATACACTAGGAAAATAGCAGTAATGATGGGAACTATAACCTTACTTTGTTCACTTGCCCTTGGTACTTGTATCCCTTAAGTATCGCATGTATAGAAAGCACACAACTTTAATCCCATATTTAGTACTAGAACTATTAAACTATATCATTCATGTCTTAATACATGGAGTTTCCTATCCACTTGGGGCATCGCCAATTGATACCCAAGAAGCACACTAAAGCTCAGCTTCAAGATCTAATACCCCACCACAGGAATGCAATGACTCTCTGATTCCATATGCAGAGACACCAGAAACTCATCCATCTCTGTCAGTGGAGATTTGACTGATGACCACTTCCTGTTGCCTACCCTTGCATGCGTGCAGATAGCATAATTTTTGGTGTCATATAAAATGTCAGTGGCCCTATATCTGACCTACTCATAGCTGTGATCTTGTTCACCAGCAACATTAATTTAATTTACAATACCTGTCCATGCACTGTCATGATAGTGTCGGACAGTCTTGTGCCTGAGCAGACATTAGTCATGGAGATGGACAGCCTGCACAAACATTTCATTCTGTCAGTGAGAGAACTTGCTCCTCTTTGTCTTTCCCTTTCCAGGCATATTGATGCGGGGGTAAATAATACATAGTGTGAATATGCCAGTAAGGGCTGTTTGTCAAACTAGACTATTTACAGTGTATCATTTACCCTGCACGCTCACGTTGGAATGCTGTTATGTACTCATAAGTCAGTTGTAAATCCCTACCTAACTACCTGGCACAGAAACACCATTCTTAACACTCACACAGACACACACACACAGACACACACACATACACAGCACACATACACACACACACACACACACACACACACACACACACACACACACACACACACACACACACAAGCACACACGCACACAGGCACACAGGCACTCAGACACTCAAACACCACACACAGGCACACAGGCACTCAGACACACACACACACACACACACACACACACACACACACACACACACACACACACACACACACACACACACACACACACACACAAGCACACATGCACACACGCACACAGGCACACAGGCACTCAGACACTCAAACACCACACACAGGCACACAGACACACAGACGCACACACACACACACACACACACACACACACACACACTCACACACGCACACATAGACACACACACACACACACACACACACACACACACACACACACACACAAGCATACACAAACAAATGCACTCAAGCACACAGACACACACCTAACCAGTGAAGCTACCCATGGAACAGCACTCATCTGTACAGTGTACTTCCCTACTCCCCCATCCCCGTATATTAGACTACATTGTAGTATACAGTTTGCAACCTGCCCCTTTCCATAGGTACACTCCAGTTTTACAACCACTATGATCCCATTCAAAATGGAAACAACTACCCACAGGCACATTGAGGATGTAAGCTGAATTGGTTTGTTGCTACTCTTACTATTACAGGGCTACGCTGATCCTATAAAGAAGTATGTGTGTCCCAAGATAATCACAAGGTGGTGTTGACATGATACCTTTAATTGTCCCACCATTTCAGTTGCAGGGGTGAGTACACCTGTTTTTATAGTTCATTTGCTATAGCTCTCCCTCCCCCAATATATCTCATGAAAAACTCACAAGCACAGCAATACAGACATATTAGGTAGATAAACTGTGCTGGATGTTAACACCATTTAGGTACTGTACATAGCCTGTAAGCTGTTAATGTCAGTTATGTTTCTGCAGTACTCTGTATGTTTGCTTATTCATACTGGGCATGGCTTTAGTTGTGGTCTCTGAGTGACTCAACAGATAGTATATTCATTTGTAGTAGTAGAAGATCAGAAGGGTGTGGGTTCTATTCCCACACTTCATTTTCCAATACTGATACTACAGTTCAGCATGGACACACACACACACACACACACACACACACACACACACACACACACACACGCAAACATACACATACACACACACACACACACACACACACACACACACACACACACACACACACAATCCCATCCAACTTATAAAAAAATAAAATAAATAAACAAAATAAAAAATAAAAACTTTGGAATTTCCAATATTCTACATGATCTCCTCTGGAAAAAGGCTACTGGCCTAATGGAACTTATCCAATTTTATATATATATATATATATATATATATATATATATATATATATATATATGTAAACATTTGTATATAAAGTGCAGGATAACATCTGCAGTGTATCTAAGGAGACATGACTGAATATTCCCACACAGTGACATTAGTTAATCCTAAATACAGCACTTGACGTAAATGGACAATCACAGGCTAGTGCAGTTAGTAAACAGTTGCACATACAACTGCTTCAATATGCATAGATCACACATATCAGTTTACATCTTTGCATTTGTAGTAGATCTCCTCTGATCTCAATTATGCAGTTGTACTTGACTTACCATAATATTATTATAATTGAGTAGTAATATATGTATTTCATTGTATGTTTGCATTTCTCTCCCCAACCCTTCATCGAGGCTCTCTATCCTTTCTTTTATATAAATGTATTTGGGTCATGTTATTTTCATCATTTACTTCATTTTGTATATAGCAGTTGTGGGTGGCTGCCCTTTGGATCACCAGTCCCCCACCATCCTGTGCTTGTCAGGGCCTCCTCCCCAGTACTAGTAACAGCAGAGGCTGATGGGTCATCTAGCTCTACCCTGGTGGGGTTTCACTGGTCGGGGCCACTGTTGTTCCCTGCCAGGGGATCTACCAGGAGAGCTAATCCATTTATAGTCCTAAACCAACTAACAAAAGTTTGTGGGTGATGGTGGACTGGCATCTTTATGCCCACATCAGCTGCCTGGAAAGACTCCCCTTGTGGCTTGCATAGTTTTATTCCTGCCTGCACTGCCAACTCCATCCAAGTTAGGACCCAATGGTGAGGTGCACAAGGTCTAGACTGCCAATCAGACATAGGCAGAGTAGCACCTTAGAGTCATAACCATCCTATCATCCATCCAGTTGTTGCACTCCCTTTTATGTCTGTGCTTTCTCTTGTTCATTGTCCAGTCCTCCACATCACTGTTGTCTTACCTCTGTTTGTTTGTTGTCTACTAATCTGCTGTGGTCTACCTTCCTCAGTATGGAAGGCACCTCCTGTGTCAGTATTCTCTGTCTTCCATGTGTGTGTGTGTGTGTGTGTGTGTGTGTGTGTGTGTGTGTGTGTGTGTGTGTGTGTGTGTGTGTGTGTTTTGTGTGTCTCTATTAGCTTCCCTAACCCCTTCTGTTATTTCTTTCACTACCTTACCTTTTTGGTGTATAGTACATGGACATCTGTCCACCTGTCCCAAAGGAACAAAAATACCCTACCTTTCCCTCTGCTATCCTATTAATTCCTGACCAGTTTCCTCTTATTTGCTTCCCTATGCTTGCATTCCTTTTTCCATACCATATTGTCCTAAACTCTGATTTCCATACTTTCATCTGTTCACAAAATAGGTTTAAAAAGTGCAGTGAGCCCTTTAAGGCTTCCTTTTCCATTTTGCCACCTCTGTGATCACATAACTGTGCTGTCACATTGATGTTCATACAGACATCATGTTCCCAAGATTTCATCATTGAATTACTCAGTCTCCACTGGGGAATGCATACCTTCACCACAGATCCTGCTCTGGCCATGAACAGGTTTCTTAATTAGCTGCTGTTTTCCTACAGTTTTTTCACTATGTCACTCATGCATGAGAGTAGTGCCGCACCTTGCCTAAAAGGTTAACAGCAGCCAACTCAGAGCAATTGAGGGCAACATGTTTCTGAATTCCAGGCTATGTTTTCTTATAATATATAAACCAAGGAGCTTTTTTCCATGAGACTCCACTGAAAAGGGGCCTCTGGCTCAGACAGATTATGAGGTTAACAAATGATAACAAAAAATAAATGCATACATACATAAATAAATATTTATACATCTGTTTCTGGACTGATTGGAGCATTTATGGAGTTGTAAAACATTAGCAGGCCATATCCTTCAGTCTTTGCAGAGTTTTGAAGACTTTGCAGGTAATTTTATGAGTAATCTTTGTGAGATTGTTATAGTGACGTCAGTCCCATATGTTTTGCAGTCCAGTTATAAGCCTTTTTGGAGTATCAGGTAAACTGTCATGTTGAGTCATGGTTGGAAGGGGAAATGTACATGAAAGACCATTTTTAAAAAAGGTAAAAAAGACTGGGTGGAGTGTGAGATGTGACATGTGAGACTCTGGACTAGAATCTACCAGTCTTAGAAAAAAAAGGCTTGCTGTGACTGTAAAGAGACTTTCGGCTAGGTAACTTTGAAACCAGCTTTTCTCTTTGTACACAATCCTCCTATGTTAAGTTTATCTAATAGAATCATACGGCTGATGTGTTTAAACATTCTCTTCATATCAATGAAGATAGCAGTGTTTGGAGTTCTTTTTGCATTATCAGGTAGATGCTTGCCCGAACACAGTATGTGGTGGATAGGGATTCCTGAAACCATACTTCATCAGCAAGAAAATACCATACTTAGTGAAATGTTCCAGGATGTTACCAGAATCAACCTTTTCGACTATTTTGGCAATAGTGCTAAGATTTGCATTTATGCAGAAATTTTGTGGGCCAGAAGAGAAGAAAACCTTTGGTAAGTGGTACTACTATAACATGCTTAAACTGGGCGGGGTCAAAACCAGAAGTAACAAAATTAAAATATGTGCCATGCTCATGCAATTATAGACCATGTCATTCTAAGTAATCCTGGGTCTTGTTCTTAATGATAATTTTTCTCTCTATTAAATCATAGTAAAAGACAATACAGTACAACATGATATTCCATATTAATAAATGTTACCTAGTATAATAGTATAATCCTTTATTTCTAATCTACATGCATTTACTTGCTTTTACCAATTATAGCGCTAAATTTATTGATACATTTGCTGTTGTCTGTATACTTGTCAATACAATGAACTTAAATCTGTATTCGGGATACAGTATGTGTACTACACTGGTGTGTGTGTGTTGGCTGAGATTGCATATCATTATTGGTAGCTGGAAACTACATTTCTTTTATCTGGCCATCCATTTTCTAAAACACTTGTCAAGCTGTGGACTTTGGTAGTAGCAGGCTGAGCAGGGTGGGTCAGCCTCTCTTATCCCCACCAATAGACTTTATTTCAGCCTGTGGGATTTCTATGCATTCTCATGCAAGATGAGATATATAATCTTTCCAACATTTCTTGTGCCTGCCTCTGAGCTTCATCCCAGTGGACCATGCCAGCAGGTAGGAAACTGCCGGGATCACCCTCATAGTTGCCTAACTCACCTATTAGTACAAAACAGTAACAGCTGTACTCCCTCCAAGATACTTATCTCCTCACTCTGCCACAGAGAGTAAACATGGCACTCTTGCTAGTGCCATGTCTGGTAATGGACATCATTCATGGCGCCTCTGTAGAAACCATGTTTCTATCACTTGTGACCACAATCTCACCATTTTAGTCACTGCCTCAGGTGCAGTACTGTTGTGAGAGTGGGACATAGACTGGCCAGAAAACTGACAGCTTCATTCTATAACAGTACTTACATCATGATCACAGTCCAGTACTGCCACAGCTGTACCTTCCCCTGGTCAGTTTACTAATGACCAGGGTATTGAAAAAGGGACCCGATCTCCTCTGCCTTCAATCATGAGGCAAGACTCCAAGATATTTAAACTCTCCCACCTGAGCCACATACTTTCCTTTCACATGCAGAGAGCAATCCACTCAATTCTAAGCGACATTCATGACTATTTATTTATTTATTACAGTTTGATGACCGGGAAAGTCCACTGGGCTCTGAAAGGCCCATTTTCAGTGGAGGCCCGGGGAGATAAGCTCCATGACACAGTTACAGTAACAAGACAAATTACAATTCAAAATGTCAAAATATTATCAATAACAAGTTAGATCCATCATTAAGATGCCAATTTGTTCAAAAAAATAGACATATAGTACATGTTACAGAACAACTTAGTGAATTTAGCTGTTCAAAAACAACAGACATACAGTATATATTACATTACAACTTAGTGAATTTAGCGTAAGTCAATGGTAGTATAGGACTAGTGGCAGTGAAAATTTGTTCTATATTTACTATTGATTTGGAGGTTGGAGGTCCTGATTTTCATACCTGCCACTTCACAGTCTGCAGGAAATTGCTACATTGTGTGTTGGATATTACAGTAACTTGAAGCTAAAAGGATAATGGTGCCTGCAAACACCAAAAATGCAATCTTTCTGTCTTTAATGGATATTTTCCAGACCCAACTGCATCTTGCTATCCTGTCCATGAACATTGCAAACAGGAAGCATGGCAAGACACATGATTGCTTAAGCAATATGCTCACCATCAGTGTATTTAACACTAAGAACATAGAAATGGTGTTTACTTCTAAAAAAATATGGTTCAAGTGGCACACAGCAGCAACAGCCCTGGTACTCTATACTGTCGCAGGATGTACCACAAGACATTCAAGGATACATGATCATATTGCTTCTCAAAGTCCAGAAGACAAGTGTATACAGAGGTATCATATTCCCTAAATATCTCTAAAATCTATAACAGTGCAAACAAAAAAGATAGATTTTTTTTCCACAGCCAGGAAAGAATTTGCATGACACCACCTGAATTAGACACTCATTTAGTATATTATGAGGTCTTCTTTCCAGCAGCCCGTCATGTACTTTCTTAGTGAGGATGAGCAGTTAGATTCTTGTATAATGAAAACATACCCTCCTTTTTACCCTTTCTGAAAATGGTCACCGTTAACCAGTTTGCCAGTCTAGAAGTAGTGTTCCAATTTTCTTCACTACACTGAAAGATCAGGTTGACAAAGTGTCTCAACAATATTCACCATCTCACCAGATCTGATCTACTCCAGCAGCCTTATCACAGTGGAACTGTGCAAACTGTGCAGTTGTAACTTAGTATCATGTATAAACATTTCTTAAAGTTTTAGTTACTTACTATTCACATGCATACCTTTCATCTTCATTGCATTCATAATCCTTGTGTATTTGCTTGTGATTACTAATTTCTGTGTCTAGAAATTATTTTTATATTTTAGACTTCCCGTTAGTAAGAGTCATAAGTCTGGACCTTTTCTCCCAAGGCCTACACTGTTAATGAGCTTTACACTACTTTTGGTTGATGATGGAAGGAGACAATAAACCTATCTATTATATTCCTTTAATTCCAGTTAACATTGTATCTCCCCTTCATCCCTACCTTCCCTTCTTGACATTACCTATATAATAATCTCTTGCATGCCTTTGTAGAATCACTCTCTGCCATCTGTTGCAGTAGTCCATTCCAAGAGTCTTAACCCTCTAATCCTCTTTGTGAAGAAGTATTATCAGATATTCAGGTAGTTGCTACAGTCTGCTAAATGTACCCCTTCCGTCTCCTTTTATCCTTCCAGGTCAGGATGATGTCTTCACATCTATGTGACTTGATCCTATTCAG
>NC_056735.1:874549242-874564242 GCF_019279795.1 Protopterus annectens | reverse complement strand
TTTTAACATAGCGAGACAGTGTTTTAAAAAAAGACTTATACTAATGGAAAAAGTCCGGGCGACCGGACCTTTTTCCATTAGTATAAGTCGATTTACAACGTGCACGCTGGCCAATCAGTGTGCACGTTTTGGAATATTAATGGGGGGTCATGGTATAATATCATTGTTTTCTCTTCATGACAACCTGACAACCTCACTGCTATCTCTTCTTTTCCCTGTTTCAAATCCCAACTCAGAACTCACTTCAAAACTCACTGGCTCTGCCCCTGCACTAACACTGACTAGCTTTCAATGTGCTACTAGTACTCTCTATTCTCCTTCATACAAATCTTACACTAAATCTTTTCTAGTGCCATGCATAATTTGTATACCCTTAGTCTGTAATTAATTTCTAATTGTTGCTTCAGTAAGAACACGCTAATGCTAATACTATTATATTTTTTCTCAATTAACTAAATTTGTAAATTCTGATATTAATGTCTGTATCTGGAGCTTTTCTCCCCGGACCTCTGCTGAAAATGGACATATATCCAGCTGGACCAGCTCGGTAAACAAATGTAAAATAAAATAAAATAGTACATTAGTAGTGCACCTTTCAAATATTTTCCTTACATAGATGTGGTTAATTGGTCTATAATTTCTTACATTTTTATTACCTTTTTATCAGTGCGATATCGTATTTTTAAAGAACAGAGCATGGCTCCAGACTGGAGAAATTTATTAAAATAGGATACAGTACAGGTCCAAGTATACATTTAATGTGTGGGACTATACATTATACGTTTAACGTTTGGCACTAAGATAGCTTGGTTGCTTTAATGGCCTTTTGATGTAGAGTTGTTTTACACTGTTGTGTTAAATTGTATTGTACAGCATTAACAGCATTATATAGTACATTTTTCTTTCATTTGCACTTTCTACAGTTATCTTTCATGATTGTTATTTGTTTTATAGCTCTCAACAAGTATAATCATTGATTGTAAATTGTATTTTTGTACTAGAGCTTTTCACCCCAGCCCTCCACAAAGAATCACACTCACTAATCCAGTCAGATTAATCTGGGAAACAAATGCAAATAATAAATAAATTTGCTGATTATGTTCAGTGTTTTTCATGAAGAATTACTCAGTTATTTGTATAAGTTTTGTCACAACAGCTGTTTGCAAAGTACATATTAAACATTTGCTCTCATTTTGGAATTCCATATTAGGGTATCATTGACCTGTAACATGCATACATAATGTACATACTTATTTCAGAGTTTATATATTTTTTCTTATTAGTTGTATCAAAGGTTCTTTATGAATTTGGCTTTCTCATGACTAATTTTATGTTTCATTTCCTTACATATGTCCCAGTGATGCATTTAATTTAGGGCATTCCACAGTGAGCTTAATTAAATATTGTCAGTATAACAGAATGACCTTGTGAAAGGATTGTGACTCTAAACTGCCTTATATACAACCATGTCTAAGACATAAGGCTAGTCTTCCAAAAAGTATGGCATAATCTTTGGCTCAGATTTCAGTCCAGCTATTCAAGAAATAATCATGGATCTATTTAATCTGCTCAGTATTGTCCATAACATTTGATATCAGTACTTGAACATGTATGGCGAAGTCAGTAGTTTTTGTAAAACAGGAAACTTACTTAATGCAGCAACATCAGTGTAAGAAAATGATCCAGATCTGAAGAACTTAAGGTCAGCCATTTGCTGGAATATGCGTACTAATTGCAGTCCTTTTTATTGTACCCCTTTCTTATTTACATGCAGGTTTAAAATTAATAAAAAGTTTTCTTTCTAGAGTTTCAGTTTCAAAATGCAAGCATTTTATTTCTCCCAGATTTAAAAGTTTTGTGTTCAGTTAACCTTACCCTTGCAATCTTGGATCAGTATCTCTAACTACTGATAAATGTAATATAGTTCCTTTAATTCTTTATAAATAACTTTTACATCAACTACTGTTATTTGTATATTCTTTTCAGTACAACAGCATTCTGTTATAGAATGGCATATTTCCTACATATCACTTTGTTCAAAATGGATACACCTCTTCCTGTAGCCACCTTAAAATTTATACGCTTGTATTTCTTATATACCTGAAACTTGAATCATGTTTTGCAGATTTAAGCTTTGCAAGGTATCAAAAGGAAATGTTTTCTTTAGACAGTTTGCATTTTCCTTTATTAAGAATACTGCAAGAGCTATGAATAATAAACCTCTTCAGTTTATTTAACACAAGTTTTTTAATTAATAATGCAGGAGCAGTGAATACTAAATCTCTTTTCAGTTTATTTAACACAAGCTTTTTTATTAATAATGCAGGAACAGTGAATATTAAACCTCTTTTCAGTTTATTTAATGCAAGATTTTTTTAAGTATGCGTGTGTATAACTCCACCACATACATGACATTTTCTTGCATTAATTCAGAATTTAAAACTCTGTGCCTCGGATTCATAAAAGCTTGCATGGCGTGCATGATTAGTGTAAGAGATAATGTTGGCAATATAGTGGCCACGTACGTGCTCGTTTGACGTGCACATGCACTCTTGCACTAGTCCTGCGTGTTCCTAGCCCCCGTATGCAAATTACCCCATTTGCAGGTGACAACCATGCAAATAAGGTAAATCTGCTATCCAGGAAGCTGGAATCAGGCCGTGCAGGACTAGCGTAATTTGCAGAAATGTACTAGGTTAGTAACCGAGTACGGTTCTGCAAAATCCAAAACAGAGACATGACAGCACCAAATAAAGGCTGCATATCATTGAGGAAGCATGCCAATGGCCAAGTATAAGGCCAATGGCATGGCAAACAATGCAAAATGTACAAAATACTACTTTTATTATATTTCCGCCAATCTCGGCTGTTTAAGCATAGGGCAGCGGCGTGCAAACGAGATCAGGGAGAAAATAATAAAATAAACCTAAAATAAGCATTCTAACTAAAATCAGTATTCTGCCATGCAAGTCAATGGCAGGCAGAAGACAACCTGGCCAGTGAGTAGTGGCTGCTAAGGGGGGAGGCTCAGTGTGACACATGTAACTATGCATTACCAGACAATCCTATGCAAATGAGGGGAAGGATAGTGAATCCCAGTTTTCCCCAGCATGTGAGGCAGGTCCCAACTGTGTATGAGTATGAATAGCTGAGTGCAAGACTAGGAGGTAGGTGATATCATGAGTGGGTGTGTCAGGCATACTGTAAGTGGATTGGAGCCCTGTGGCTCAGGTATACTCCTAGCTTAGCACAACTAAACTAGGGGCTGTGCCTAAACCTGCCTAGCACTCTTTACAAAGTGTAAAGCTAGTGTACCCGCCACACACTGGGTTTTACAGGAAGAAAAAAGAAGTTAAACCAAGAAACAGCAGCAGTGTGCACATCTGAGTACTCTGTTTGCACGATGCAACCCCAGGCCCAAGCAGAAGGGCAATGGGAAGGGAAAACAGCAGTAGGAAGGTAATCAAGGAGAACTAGCATATCTGGCAGGTGAAATGTATCAGAAGCAGCCAATTACACAGGCAGTAGCCCAGCCCAGCCCAGAACACTATTATAAACTAAGCAAACACCTTCCCCACTATTTTTTCCCATACTCTACACCACCGGTGTACACAAGCAGGGAAAGTTTAACAAACAAACCTACAACATGAGAAGGGCTGCAGCAGGCAACATAGAACAACGTGTGCAAGAGGTTGAGGGTGGTGAGGATGTGCATGCTGCCAAACAACACACAGTGAGGAGACAGAGAAAAGTGTACAGACCCAGGATAACCTACCAGGGGCTACATGAGCTGGAGACAGTGGAGCACTATAGGGTGGACAGAGACCTCCTACAGCAAGTAGTTGAGCTGTGCCGGCAACACCTAACACACCAAACTGACCGAGGGTAACCCATCCCAGTGGATACCAAGGTATGTGTAGGCCTAGGTATACTAGCCACAGGTACCTCCCAAAGCACAACTGGGGATAACATGGGGATCTCACAGGCATCAGCATCCAGAGAATTCCACCAGTTCCTGGATGCCATGTCAGCACATGCCAATGAGCATGTGTATTTCCTCAACACCCATGAGGTGTTGACCAGCAATATGCGTCTCCTCCACCAAATAGCAGAATACCCTGGGATAGTGGATGCTATAGACTGCATGCACATATGCATCAAAACACCACCCGGTGAGCAGGGTAAGGCCTACATCAACCGCAGGGGCATCCCCTCCATCAACTGCCACGTCATATGTGAAGCCCAGGGCATTAAATTAATGTGTGTGCTGGCTGCCCTGGAAGCTATGACAATTCCCATATATGGCATCTGATACAACTGTACCAGAGATTTGCCAATGGGGACATCCCCTACAGTCACCTAATGGGGGATGTTGGGTACACACTGGAGCCATGGCTGATGTCACCCATCAGAAATGCACACACACCTGAACAAGAATGCCATAATGAGGCACACGCACAGGCCAGACATATAATAGAGTGTGTGTTTGGGATGCTCAGGTCAGAGTTCTGGTGTCTGGACACATCCGGTGGAGCCTTGCAATATTCACCAGCTACATGTACCCAAACTGTAATGGTAAATGCTATGCTACACAATATGATCCAGGAACAGCATGGGGCAGGGCCATACAGCCCCCCACCAATGCCAAGGCCTGCACAGGCACAGAGTAACCCGGAGGAGGAAGAACCTGAGCCTGCCCCAGTAGGCAGAAGAAGGCATGCCCAGTATGCCCTGGCCTTGGCAAAGAGGCAATGCATAGCACACGCACTGACACAGTAGGGTCCCAGGGAATGACACCTCTCTCCGACTCGCACATACAGTAAAAGGGATGTCAAACATGACACCACCTGTCCTCAACCATGTATAGGGATTGTACTATGTGGATCTGACATAAGCAGCCCTCCTACACCATCCACAAGTCTGGCACACCCACAAGGTAAGTCAATCAACCCACCAATTGCCAAATGGAGTAGAATGTGTTGTCACCTGTAGCTATGGTATGGATGTGAGCATGCAAGGGAATTGGGTGGCTGAATGTTACAGCAGCAGACAGTAGATACCCATAGTGGCACTCTGACATGTGTAACACATACTGGAGTCACCATAGTAGCCAGTACTACACAGGGTGACTAAAACCACTGCAGGAAATGTGCTGAGCGAAATGTGTGTCCATATGACCCACACATGCCAGTCAGGATGGTTCACATACCCAACAACAGTTGCAGCCAGCAGGAGAGGTGGACACAAACCCAAACAGGGCCTGTGTCATGACCCCAGAATGATGGCTATGGTTAACCCCACCCCCAGGCCTAAACAGACAGACCACTGCAGGGCAGGTAGTGGGATGTCAGTTCTGAAGGGTAGGATGTCAGACAATAATATGTAGGGCAACCAAAGCACAATCAGTAGTACACTGGTGTGCCTCTAGACAGCATGATAGTTAGCAATACAGAATGAAATGGAGTACATGACATACCAGTACAGTCATAGCAAATGTGTACAAGTATCACTTGTGGCCCCCATCCTACATAGCAATGTTATAATAGTCAGGTGTGCCCCCCCCCACTCCCATGTAGACATGTAGAAACAGTCAGGTGTGCCCCTACCCCCAATCCAGCATAGAAATGTAGTAACAGTCAGGTGTGCCCCCCCCATCCTGTGTAGACATGTAGAAACAGTCAGGTGTGCCCCTTCCCCCAGTCCAGTGTGGAAATGTAGTAACAGTCATGTGTGCCCCCCCCAATCCTGTGTAGAAATGTAGTAACATGCATGAGTAGGTATAATACGAGTGGAGCAGAGATGTCCAGAGGTGGTAGGTATAATACGAGTGGAGTAGACATGCCCAGAGGTGGCCAAGGTAGCAGGATAGGTTTGCACAATATGCAGGTCTGTGTGTGTTAGGATGGTGCGTGTTTCATATTGTGTGAGAGTGGTCAGTATGTATGCATGTTGAGGTAAGACCTGGTGGCCATTGCCCACTACTGCTGATGACAGGGACAAGCCCTCACAACTGCAGTGCCAAGGACAATCCCCACCAGTATAACACTTGCTAGCAGTAAGCCATTATAAATGTATGGTACCATGCAGCTGAAGCAGCACAGACACAATCACCTACTGTACACACTAATATTACTAGTGGTAATATGTGTCACCATCTGAAAGACTGACATGGCATGGCTGTTGGGCTAGATATACAAGCAGTACACAGGGAAAAGTACCCCAGACATACAGTATATATTGTATCACTGTAAAATGGAGACACTCTTGGAATTGTACATACAGGTATGCATCACAGCAACTGGTCCTGTAGTAGGGGATACCGGTGATACCGGTGATGTCTGCCAGAACACCTGCAGATCACAAAGGAGGTAGGACTGATGTATTGGGAAACAGCTGATGTACCTGCACATGCCAGCATAACTGGAATGCCCCATTTATATCTGTGTGTCAGATGCAAGTAGTGTCCATAACACACATGCACCCAGATCACGCAAACACCACCCACAGGTACCTCTCTGGTCATATCCCTGCTGTGGGGAATGGGTACAGTATGACCCCACCTGTATATGGCAATATTGGAGGAATGCAGCATGCAGTGCAGTTGTCCCATGCAGGTGTGTCCCTAGCTGTACATAGCACCCTGCCAGCATCCACACCACCTGATCAAGACTGATAGAAAATATTTGCATGAACACCTATCACACTTACCCTGTCACCCCAGGGGAATGTACTGTATGGTGGTCTGAGACTGTAGGCCTGACAGAATGCAACGGCCTGCCACATGTGGCCCGCAGCAACACCTAATACCCCACAGGCCTCTGACAAAGGCCTGTGTCTCACACAAACTGCCAATGCATGTTATGTCATGGACAGCCAAATAGCAACATAACACACTCCACATAAGCCATATGCAAGGTCATATTGACAAACCACAGTAACATGTCCACCATGTCCCACTGCATGAACTGTGGACCAACACTAACACACGCCTGTGATGGGGTGATACCCTTAGGGAAAGTATCAGAGAATGTATGCATAATGTATGGAAGAGGTTAGAATAACAGAGGGGGGGGGTGGGAGCATGGGCAGCATGGAATGTGCAGGATCTGACAACAAGCTGTGTACCCACACTATCCCTGGCTGCAAACACATAAATGGGTGGCTACACACCTGCCCATTCACCACAATAGGGTTAATGTCCAGACCCATGGCCCCTGTCTCTGGGCAACCTGTGCGATTCTGTACAGCTGTGAGGCATTGTCACAGCAAGATAAGCCCATACTGTCATGTCAATGGGTGTACAAGCATGGGATCCCCTGCCAGCATTCTACCAAAGTGCTGAACCGGATACACAGACCCAGCAGGAAGTGTCTGCAGCTCCCCCTCCAGAATGGCATAACTTACCATGAATACGTAGGTGTCTGCCCACAATACTAGACACAGCTGCAGTCACCCTTGTCCACCAAGACAGCACTGTGAGTAAGAATGTCCACTTGGCAGTACATGAAGACAGAAAACATTACTGTGTATAACAGTACACATGTCTGAATATCTCTGCTAACAGCAATACCATGCAGCTGAAGCAGCACAGACACAATCACCTACTGTACACACTATCCCCTGCACAGTTTGTCCCCATATTGCCAAATGATTGACAGATACCCTTCAGAAACACTTTGTTACCTGTAGGTGTACAACACAAATGTCTGCACTGGAGTACAAACTACCTGGAATTGATCCACACATTCTATACAGAAGGGCATACTGGGCATGCTCACACACTTAAACAAATGAAGCCCATGTCTGCAAACAACAGTGGACCAGACATATCTGGCAGTCGCAGATGTTAGTGCAGACACTCCTCAGTATGCACCACTCATGCTTTTCACACACAGTGGATAGGAATACAGGCATATATCCAAGGACAATACACTATAATAAGCCAAACACACACATACAAAGATTTGTGGAAGAGAGTGACTGACAAGGAGCCAACCATTATGAGGCTTGTCCCACCCAGCACACAGCCAAATGGCTACAACCACATGATGCTCATATGTCACTCACTGTAGACATTAGCCACCGGTATCTGTCAGCATTACAGACTATGTGATGCAAGTGCTAGCTGTGCAAAATGACTGTACAAGGAAGTAGTCATTTAGCAGCTGTATACACGTACCTGTGGAATATAACTCTACATGTGCCTGCATGTGGTGTGTCAACCTCTAGATGAATGGGTTATAGCCCATGCTCACACATTGCACTCCCCATAGCCCTACTATGACAAACCCACTGAGGTCATCCACAGTGAAATATACTCTTGGGAAAAGTGCAGCCCAGTAATCTCTGTAGCACATCCTGTAACAGCATGCTACTGTAGTGTGATAAGGTGGATAGGTAGGTGTTCTAACCCCAGACATGGCAACTGTATGTGTGTGTTAGTGTGCATGTCTGTCTGTCTCTATCTGTGTACAGAGCAATGCTTTTCAGGGTAGCCACACTCCTTAAAATTCCTATACTCGACTTTGGAAAGGCTGCTGATGTCATCCACCTAAAAATACATCTCTGGGAAGGTTGTAGCCCAGTAATCTCCATAGTGTGTTAGTGTGCATGTCTGTCTGTCTCTATCTGTGTACAGAGCAATGCTTTTTAGGGTAGCCACACTCCTTAAAATTCCTATACTCGACTTTGGCAAGGCTGCTGATGTCATCCACCTAAAATACATCTCTGGGGAGGTTGTAGCCCAGTAATCTCCGTAGCACATCCCATAAGTGTGTATTGTTGTAGTGTGATAAAGTAACTAGGTAGGTGTTATAACCCCACATGTGGCAACTGTGTGTATATTAGGGTGCATGTCTGTCTGTCTCTGTCTATGTAGAGAGCAACGCTTTTTAGGGTAGCCACACTCCTTACAATTCCTATACTCAACTTTGACAAGGCTGCTGATGTCACCCACCTAGAAATACACCTCTGGAAAAATTGTAGCCCAGTAATGTCTGCAGCATGTCCCATAACTGTGTACTGCTGTAGTGTGATAAAGTAGCTAGGTAGATGTTCTAACCCCAGACATGGCAACTGTGTGTGTGTTAATGTGAGTGTCTGTCTGTCTGTGTAGAGAGCAATGCTTTTTAGGGTAGCCACACTCCTTGCAATTCCTATACTCGACGGTGGCAAGGCTGCTGAAGTCACCCACCTAGAAATACACCTCTGGGAAGATTATAGCCCAGTAATCTCCGTAGTGTGTCCCATAACTGTGTACTGCTGTAGTGTGATAAAGTAGCTAGGTAGGTGTTCTAATGCCAGATGTGACAACTCTGTGTGTGTGTGTGTGTGTGTGTGTGTGTGTGTGTGTGTGTGTGTGTGTGTGTGTGTGTGTGTGTGTGTGTGTTTTGTGTGTGTGTGTCTGTCTGTCTCTGGCTATGTAGAGAACAATGCTTTTTAGGGTAGCCACACTCCTTACAATTCCTATACTTGACTTTGGCAAGGTTGCTGATGCCACCCACCTAGAAATACACCTCTGGGAAGGTTGTAGCCCAGTAATCTCCATAGTGTGCCCTGTAACTGAGTACCGCTGGATTGTGATTTAGAACTGTGGCAGGGTTCCATCCCCACCCATGGCAGTTCTGGATGTTTTGTGCGTGTCCATGTCTGTATACAGAGTAATGCATTATAGGCTAGTCACATGCAGTACA
Source organism: Protopterus annectens (assembly GCF_019279795.1). Classification (NCBI taxonomy): domain Eukaryota; kingdom Metazoa; phylum Chordata; order Ceratodontiformes; family Protopteridae; genus Protopterus; species Protopterus annectens. Next base: position 874,554,550 of record NC_056735.1, on the reverse strand, counting down.
TTTCAAATGTCCCACTTTGGCAATCCAGCTGATATTATTCATTATGAAATATAGCTTTGGGGAAGGCGTTCTCTAGTAATCCCCATGATGCATCCTATAAGAGCTCCATGCTGTAGTGTGGTATAGACTTCTGTCAGGGGTTCTATACCCACACATGTCGGTTGTGGATGTTTGCTGTGTGTCTCACTGTCTGTGTAGGGAGCAATGCATTTTAGGGTAGTCACCCACTGTACATTTCAAATGGCCTACTTTGGCAATCCTGCTGATGTCATTTATTGTGAAATACACCTTTGGGCAAGGAGTACTTCAGTAATGTGCATGGAGTGTAGTATAACTGTGTAGTGCTGAAGTGTAATAAACTAGTTAGGTAGGGGTTCTACTCCCAGACATGAGAGGTGTGCAGGTGTGTGTGTGTGTGTGTGTGTGTGTGTGTGTGTGTGTGTGTGTGTGTGTGTGTGTGTGTGTGCTCGTAACCAGTATCCTGTGTAGAGGTGGTTGTGAGCATCTGACACCTGTGGCCAATGTGGAGCGGGTTTTGCATATGTCTTATATGGAGGCCCTACTATATAGCACAATGTCCACCGTACAGGGATAACAGATGTAAAATAGCTGAAAGGCTGTGGTGCAAAGCCATACCCATACATGTGACATCAAGGCCAGGCAATCACATTTACCAACCCCAGTTTACCCAAAGCACACTCTCAACCCATGTCTCATGCACACACACATGCCTAGGCAATAGCCAATATGTGGGTAGTACACTGCATATTGGCCACTGATAGTAACTATGGAGTTATAGCAGTGGGCTACAGAGGGCATGTCACCCTGTCCATCTGTCCAATATGCACGTACATGCTGACAGTGCACCTCCCCATGTTCCCCAATGGACACCTGCACCACCTGTGGTGACATCACATGTGTCCCACAACAGATATACCATACCATACCTGACAACATGCCCTGTATGAACAGATGCCATTGACACCAGGGAATGATGTCAGCATGCTATCAATGTAGGTGCAGAGTAAACCTGGTGCCCGTTAGCGGTCCCTGCCATAAGTGGGCAAGACTGGCACATATGATAGTAATCTGTGTTCACAACATGGGGCAGATACCTCAGGTACAGTTCCTCACGTCACTGTACATGCATGTGGGAGGTGTGCAAATCCCAGACACCATCCATGTTATGGAATAAGGAACACCTACATGGCAAGCGATGCACAGCATTGGCCACACACAATAGTCATCCAGGTGACTGGATAGGGGTACAATACCCACCTGTGTGGGCAAGTGCAGAAACTACAGCCCTGAGACACAATGCAGACTATTGTCATGTGGCCTGATGCCAAGGTATACCCATTGCCTACCCTTGTATAGCCTGCTTCCACAGTCAACCACCACACACCGGTGCAGATATGCACCCATGCATGTCAGTACTGGCACCCTGTGTGTTTGTCTCTGTGTTGTTTGGTGCGTATGTTCACAGCCACACTCACTACAACCTCCATGGGCATACAGAAGCATGCTGTCTGATGTCAGACACCTCCTCATACCCTTTGCCCATACACCCTCCATATGACCCGTGTGGTGCATGTGATTCCTGGACAGTGATGTGTTGTGGCAATCCTGCTACTGATGAGTTGTACCCCTGGCCCTGCCAAGTGTGTCAATGTGTGCATGTCCCTGTGAGAGTGTGGCTGTGTTGACGCTGGCACTTGTTCATGCTGACAGGAATGTGTACATCACCTACCGTATAGCTACCGTATCCCTGTTGCAGATGTCACTCACCATCAGAGATATGTTCTGAGGACTCCACAACAGATAATCCATGTGGCACATCCAAAAACTGCATTGAACTGTGAAAGCAGTACATAGTTGTCAGGGGTTTGATACCCTGTGCTGGTAGGTGTGTGATACAAACAAGCTGCAGTTTTACTCTCCCACCCCTCCCTGACATGTCCTTGCCACTGTCTGCTTCTCCCACTCCCTCTCTGGTGGATGTGGAGACCTACACCTGCTTTGCTTAGGCAGCAGCATGTGTATTTTAAGTGATGCTCATGATCAGATGATGGCCTCTGCATGAATCGCAGCCATCCCCTAGCTGATTGCATGTGGAACAGCTGTGGTATGATTCCCATAGCCAATTGCATGGAAACACACTCTGATATCTAGGAACATCATGTTGGTGTTGGCCCTTGTCATTAGGCCCTTGTCATTATGCTTTGTATAGTAGTGGCGTTACAGGGTGTGTGTGTGTATACACTACTTTACCTTGGAATGCAGTCTAGCCCTCAACTGTGGGCCTATCCTCTTGGTGACCAGAGGTGTGCCTATCATGTGTTGTCTGGACACCACACAGGTCCTGTGTCTGATATTCCACTGGCAGTGTGTGTGTTGAGTGCTATCAGTACATGACCTACATATTATGCTTTGCACATATGACATGCTGTTGAGGGGGGGGGGGGGTTCCATAGTGGGCTATGAGTATATCACACTGCCACTGCTGCCATCAATCCACTTCTGTTGTATCCCTCACATATATGGTGGGGCTGCGGCTATATATGTATGGGTGTCACCTACACAATACATGTGTGCTGTTATGCACTCCAGAGGCCAGTGTATGTAACAGTGGTATATGGCCCTGTATTATTGACTCTGGGGGGGTACCATAAATGACAAAGGCTGTTAAATATGTATGGGTATCAGGGGTGAACTGCCTTAAGATATCTGGATGTAAAGTGCCGTATACTTCACCTATATTTACATCACTTACATATATTGGGTTACTGGAAGCCTACTGCCTCCTGCCAGACTGTTCTGTTTGTCAGTGTGCATGTGATGGTGTCAGTTATGCCTTGTTATGTCACAGTTACAACCCATGTGGTCACATGACGTCTTTACCACCCACTGCTGTTGTACAGATTGTAGATAGAGGCTGCTGAACTATACACCTGCATTACATACTATTGATCATTTGGTATCCTCTGGCCCAGTCAGTCCTCCCTACTGTACATATTTAAGGGCTTGGCCTGGACAGCGACAGTTGTGAACCTTTCCAGACTACTATATTAGTATAACTGTTTCACGGTTGCATTCCACTGTTTATATGGATGCCAGTGTCTGAACAGCTATATGACATGGCATGTAGAACTGTAATAGTACACAATGAAAGGTATTCCATTTCTGCAAACCTGTGTGTGGTGTTTTCCCAATGACCTTTCTGTGGGTATATGTTGCAAGCAAAGATTGTCATTTGTATGGGTGGCCCATGCAGTGTCCAGTTGTTCAGGGGTTAGCTGTAGGCATAGCGGCTGTTCCATATTGTGTGCACCGTCTACATATATCTGCCTGTGTATGTGTAGTCACATGTATATCCATATATATGTTTATTTATATATATATATATATATATATACATCTATATATATATATATATATATACATTATATATATATATATATATATATATATATATATATATATATATATATATATATATATATATATAGATATGTACATATGTATCTGCATATCTGTGCCTGTGTGTGTATCTGTATCCTGGGGATGTTGATAGCTACCACAGTTTACATTATGTATAGGAGGCAGACTGTACTGCATGATATGTCAACAATACCAGCCTGACATCATACAGGTGGGATGCTGTACTGTTAACTTCCTGTGCTCATGTTGTGTCAGGTCCTGGTTACAGGATCCGCAACACTTGATAGTGTATTATGGGGCAGATGTATTTGGCCGTGTGGGGGATGCCAAGTTGTACAAGACATTGAGTGTTATGATATTAGTACAATTCCCGTTATGCAGATTGACTGTGCTGTATGATATACCTGGGAATACATGGGATGTATGTATATCCAACATGGTGTAGTGTTAATTCACTATGATTGTGGTATGCAGGGTACTGGGTTTGGGCCGTGCAGTGGTTGTCAATTATATTGCAGGGTTAAACAAGGGTGGTGGGATGCAGAGTGATTAAGGCACTTGTAAGCAGTTGTGAGCATGTTTGTGTGACGGCAAGTGTTGCCAACTGCAGGTAACATCCACTTACACCAGGTTAGCCTTGACATTGCTTACTTTGTGTATGCAGTGCTCACCATCAAGCAAACACAGACCTGCAGTTACATATGCCTACAGATAGTTTGTGTCAGATTTGCTGAGCCTGTAAACGTAAACTTGCTTACTAGTGCTGCCATATGCTTACAACAGCTTATTGCTGCTTAACCTAACTACTGCTGTATGCATTATGATACTGACATCTCACATGTGCATTTCCTGCAGTACTCTTGTTTATATATATATATATATATATATATATATATATATATATATATATATATGTGTGTTATTTCATGGCCGGAGTACTCCAGTTCATATATATATATATATATATATATATATATATATATATATATGTTATTCCGTGGGTTATGCAATATACACATTACCCATAATGTAGTTTGCCATGGGAAATGGTATGTCCCAGTACCTTTCCTGCGTCCCCCCCCTCCTTTCTCGCTGACATCCATGGGCCAGTCCCATTAGAATGGATTCATTAAACCCTGGCACGCCTTGGTCCATAATGTAGTACTCATCATCCCCCCCATTCCCCCACCACATCAATCATCCTTCCTACAGGTTCCAGCCAAATCTAACCACACCACTACACATTGCCCACTCTCCACTTCTCGGGACCCTTCGCGTATGTTGTCCCAACCCATGGATCTTCAGGCTTCCCACAAATTTAGTCCACGGACATATGTTACCTTCTTTGCTTACCTTTGAGGCATGGTATGTTACCCCGAGGACTCTTTTTTAGCAGACGTTTGGGGTCGTCCCGCCAGGGACAGATGTGCATTTGTTTAAGAGTAGACTTAGCAGGTTGACACTGTTTCTCCCACTGGTAGTATCCTGAAAGTAGTCTGGAAGCCAGTGCTGTGCTACACTTAGCGGTGCGTATTGTTAAATTTGCATGATATTTGCCTTTTGACATTGATTTCCCCTTCATCACTTCTTATATATGTGTCATGTATCCTTGACACATGTAAACGTACACTGTATGGGGTCCTGGGAACTTCTACACTTGATTACATTATCACCTCACCTCCGGACTTACTGCTGTACTCCAATTCACATATGTATGTTCTGTAGTCAGTTATGGCACATATGACTGTATACTGATGACTTTCACAGGTTCAGTTTGGTTATACTAGGGTGAGAACATGTTTACTACTACCCCATTCTTCTGTACATCTGTAATGGCTTGGTGGATAGCTACTGGGACTATGGTGTA
>NC_056735.1:874509242-874544242 GCF_019279795.1 Protopterus annectens | reverse complement strand
ATTACGATACTGACTCTTCACATGTGTGTTTCCTGCAGTCCTCCAGTTCATAAAAGTGTCTGTTATTTAGTGGGTTTTGCAAGACAAATATTACTTATACCATGCTTTGCCATGTAAAATAGACTGTGCTGCACTAGGACTCAAACTGGGAATGCCTGTTCGTTAGGTGAACACTCTGCCCACTACACTATTGCTGAGATGCTTCATTTGCATACATTGCCCTTGTTATCTTCTTCAGCCTTTTAGGTTGCTTTAACCGTAGCTAAGCAATGGGCACACTTTCGCACCTATGGTTAGCTGTACTCTGAGATTTAGACAACAATATAGGGGTTTCTTCTTTTGATTTTTATGTCCTCTTGCTGTTGTACACATGGGGGACTGTTGGTGGGGATATGTGGACACCTATGAGCGGTCTCGCTCATTTATTTCCACTTCCTGCTGTTCAACATTGCAGGAGCATGTTTATTCTGAAAGCACTGCCCTCAGACCTGACCCCTGCACTCGTACATGCTCCATGTAAGCCTGGGAGCTTGGGCAGCGCACCTTCATTACTATGCATGACGCGCTGCCATCCTCCTCCTAAGCGTCCACTTCCATGCAGGACTAGACTAGTCCTGCATGGAAGATTAGTAAATCTAGGGGTGTGTTTACCAAGAAATAAAACATGTTGCATTTTATAATAGTGGGGCCATTCTGGTTACAGTTTTGTTTTTGTAATCCATTCCATGCTACTGTCAACTATCTAACTTGTAAATTATGTACATTTTAGTTACTGCTTCCACTACTAAAACAATATTTAAATATGCTTCATATTATTTTATGATGATACACATCTTTGCATCCACTCACAATTTTTCTATAATAAGTTCTATGTTACAGCCTTTGCTGCAATGTTTTTCCATAATTACATACCAAAATTAGTTCTCAACATAATCACATTCTCAGTCACAGATTCAGTATAATTTCTTGTATGCGACTCATATTTGCATCTACTTTTCAAGCCACTAGATTTCATAGGTTCATAGGTGTGTACTAGGCTAATGGCCCTGGAACCTTTACAATCCTAGCCCATAGAAGTGCCCTGGCCTCGTGCCACCCAACATTAGTTCCCAGTGCCTCTATCAAGTAGAGCCACTGGTGTGATCCCCAGGGTGAACTTTCTATTACCCATCCACTCATCAAGATTTCTCTTGAAGAGGGACAGCGAGGTGTTCTGCTTGATATGTATGGGAAGTCTGTTCCAGAGCATGGGCAGTCTCTGGGTGAGGAACCTGTCTCTCCAGCATGTTCTGCTGATTGTGGTAATGCGGTTGAGGTCTCTGGAGCGTGTGGTACAGAGGGACTGGGATTTCTTTAGATGTAGCATTTCTAACAGAGCTGAAATTTCACTACTCTTTTTAATACGTGCATGGAATCTTTTAGATCCTCCTGAACTATCACCATTTCAAGCAGATGGGAATTTGGTTTAATATATCATCTGAAAGATGGCACACAGAGGAGTGCTGCAGTTTATTAGAAAAATTAATCCAAGTGACTGGCATGGGAATAGAACACACAGCTTTCTGCAACACAGGCAAATGTGTGATCTGATGCACAACTAAGACTGTAAATAAAAACAATTGTTCAGCCCTCTTCAAAGAAAACAGCACTGATAGAGACAAACTGCACCATGAAAACATAACAACATGAACTACCTTGTACTCAGTTTCGGTTTTGCTGAAGCATCAACAGAAATGATTTAGATCTGAATGTTTCCTGGTCGTACCATACCTCTCAAATTATTTGATCAAGAATTCTAGACAAAACTATAAATATTGAGAGTGATAAAATCATAAACAATGTTGAAATATTACTGCAATTTATTTAAAGTTAGTGGAACATTTTTTTCACTGATATGTATTTTTAAACAATAAGTATAAAACTCTCATGACTGGCATTACTGACCGACTGTAATCTGAGTGATTTACCAGAAAATCAAAAATGTTATGAGGCTCAGAACAAACATTTGAAGCCAAATCAGGGAAATTTTACAAAAATAGGAACAGTAGAGATGTATAGGTGGTATGCAAAAGGGAATGTCTGGTCAAAATAAACATTTCCAAGATTTCAATACCCTTTGGAGGTACAGAATATAAAACGATGCACTTGTAATTTTCTGAATATTATAACTGTCTATGAACAAGTCTCTGCAGAAGACTTTAAGAATGTGTAGTTTTAATAACCAAGATAATTAAAACTGCATATCCCGAAATTCTTAAACTGAAACATCTTCTTTTTTAGACAGTTCAGTATGATTTGACAATATCATAACATCCATATCACCAATAAGCAAAAGAATGAAAGAAACTGTAGCCAGTCAACTTTCCATCTTCAATTTATGGAGCACTATACTATTTGGAATAAATAGGCAAGGCGTGGAACACTTACTACCAACTAGGGAGGGAGCTCATAGCATGGTTAAAATATTACTTTACACTTGCATTACAACACACCCAGTATTTCAAATATTAGAGAATCTCAGGAAAAACAACTCAAGTTTCAAAAGTCCCAGGTTCAAGATAGGCAAGACAAGCACCCCCCATAAAAAAAAAAAAAACACAATCAGCTTCAGGTAGCATCAAGCAATCAAGAAATACAGATAAGAGCAGGGAGGTGACATTGTAAATACCATACCATCCGTAACGTCAACAAGCAAAAGAATAAAAGAAACACCAATCACCTTTCCATCTTCAAAATGCGGAATACTACATTACATTGCACAATATGAAATAGATGTGTAAAATCTGACACATTTACTAACTACAACAGAACTCATAGCATGGTTAAACTGTAGAGTTTATATTTTTAAGAAGTTTCTTAATCCTTAACACTACAGTCTCTTTGCTTGTCAGAACATTCTCTTGGTTGCAATGCAAAATTTTCCTTTTATACTACATAAAAGATACAACAGCTGTAAAGCAGTTGTAATATATTGTGTTTTACCCTAAACACAGCTCTTAAATATTAGAAACTTGAAAGTAATTGGAAAAAGTGCAGGACCCCCCCCCCCCCCCCCCCGCACACACACACACACAAAAACACACACACACATACTATCCTTTCTACACATCAAACATGCATCAGTTACAGCCACATGTATGGCTGTACACCTTAAATATTTGCTTTAGTTTAAGGGAATGAATAAATTCATAAATAATTACACAAATGCACCTCGCCTCCTTGGTAAGGAACCATATAGTGCAACTCCCCCTGCATTTCAGCTTTTTGATTAGGAACCATATAGTGCAATCCACCCTCCCCCAGCACTCTCAAATTTTTTACTCAGTCAGAAACAAGGAGCAACATTGGGAACAGCTTTTAAATATTTCTATTATATACTGTACCTGGAAAGTTGATAGAACAAGCTCTACATTATTGAGTATTTTTTGATGCTATAGTCTGAAGAGCTCACATGCCTGACATTGTTTAGTGATTGCAATCTGCAACAAGTTTCCAGAAAGCCACAAATTTTACAGGGAACAGACTAAAATCATGCTCATATTTTCATCAAGAATTCTCTACAAGGCCAAAAATAATTGGGAGTAGGTTAAAAAGGGACAATCTTTAAATACTATTTTTTATCTATTTGTTAATCAGGTGAACTCAGTGGAGAAAATCTCCCTTTCCAGAGGTGAACTAGGACTACTGTCCTTAAGTGCCAGACAACTTTTAATTCACTTAAAAGGTTAACAGAACTACAACATATGTTGCGTTGATATGCACTTTTCAAACAATGATAACTATAACATTCTAATGACTGGTTTACCAGAAAAAGAAGTTAAGGGAAGTCCGGCAGTTGGTGTGAGGGATTAAGGCTCTAAGCTCTAAATTCAACACAAGGACATAATATTCAAAATATATGTACACAAACAAGAGCTCACTTACATCAAAGACATGCAAATTAACCAGTACAATTCAGGCCAGCTTATACATTATAATAATGTCAGCAAAACACAGTTTTCCAGTTCAGTTCTTGGTTGAGTTCATAGGGAGACATTAGTGTTGTATTGTAACATAAAACACTTTATACCCTAAAACATTTTTATTATTCACATGGCTTGATTGCCTATAATAATAAAGAGAGGAAAATATTTATATGGTGGTGAAATATATGATTTTCAGAATGTTAAACAATTTTGCCTTATGAATTTTCAAGATATTGATCTTATCAGAATTATATTGGTTTATGATGCCATACCCAAGGGGTAGAAGTATACAGGATATGATTGTACACAGTCATTCTGTATGACCAATAGTAAAGTTGATTAAAATATAGGTCATAGATTCATAGATTTGTTATAAGGCTAACAATCCAGGGGCCTTTCTAAGCCTGGCCTAGTTTCTCCAAAATAATGATATCCGGTATCCAAGTAGGACATTGAGGGCCAGTCATTTATCAGCTACCTTTGTCCATAAGGGATATGGGTGCAAGGCCTCATGTGAATTTCCTATTCCCCATCCACTGGTCTAGGTTGTACTTAAATTGGGTAATAGACGATCTCAGCTTCACATGAATGGGAAGGCTATTTCATCGGTGGGCAGTTTCTGGGATACATCTGTCTCTCCAGCATGTTCTGTTTAAGTCAGGCAAAATTCAGGTTCCTAGACCTTGTATTTCTGGTACTCTTTGAGTTAAGAATATGAAAATATTTGTAAGTGTGGGGTTTGTGGATGCCTTGTAAGCCAGGCATAGATCATCCCTCAATGACCTATGGGAGACTGAGTAGAAGAAATAGTCTTTAAGGCAGTCTACATAAGGCAGGTTTGTTATGCCTTACATTCTTTTTGTAAGGAACCTCTGATGGTGCTCAAGTTGCTGCATATACCTGGTCAGGTACATACCAAAGGGAGCACTGTACTCTATGATTGGTCTGATAAAGGCAGAGTACAGTGGGATAATGACCTGTTTGGACCTAGATGCCATGCCCTTACTTATAAGTTGCATAATATAAAAGGATTTCCTCACCACTATGGTCATGTAGTGGTTGAAGGAAAGACTGAGTTTAAGACCATGGCTTTGGCACCATTTGCTTGTCAGACATAGACATTCTTGATGAATGCTAGTGTCTGCAGGGGGGTTATGATAATTTCCATCTTGCAATCATCTGCAAACTTAACCAGCCATAAACCTTAAGCATTTCTTTCATCCTAGAGTGAACCACAGTTGTGGTCACTGCATAATTTGTAAATTTATGATGTTGGATAATTCTGTTAACTTCTAAAGACATAAATTAAAGTCACGCAAAAATGTTAATGTAGTCTATTAAATTTGATGCCCTTGTGACATATGTTACTTTAGGAAAAGAAACAGATTTATCTACTAGTCTAAAAGAATAATACTGCAACAGTATATCGGCACATTTAATGTATGCCAAAATTCAGAATACTCATATAAAAGCAGGTATTGTTTACTGTTGTAGATAATCTAACCATGTTTATTATGATGTTAAGACTGCATTTTTACTATAAAGATATTACAATATGTCAACCAGAACCAGACCTGGAAAACTGTGATTTAATGATGTTAGTATTGTGGATACCTTGATCTGAATTTTTATTAGCCAATCTGAATGTCTTTGATAAGAGTGTGTTCTTGTTTTGGCATAGCTATCTATCTATCTATCTATATATATATATATATATATATATATATATATATATATATATATATATATAAATGAAAAAACGAAACTATTATTTTTAGCGTATGTGTATTTGTGTGTGCACATGTGTGTGCGTGTGTGTGAATTTGTATAGAGAACCAGATGTCAAACAGGGAGTCAAATAGAACAAAGACAGAAAAAAACTAAACTATTATTTTTAGTGTGTGTATGTATTTCTCCCCAGGATTCAGCAAGGTCTGCACAGCATGCAGTAATAGTGCAGTAGCTGCTGGAGGCAATATGGCCACCGAGAGATCCAGGAACAAGCTCCCGGGACATGCATGAGCACTCCTACACACTATTCCTGCATGGACACAGCTCCTGTATGCTAATTACTCAATTTGCAGGTGGCCATTGGCATGGAAAACAGTTGCAAAAATAAAAAAATAACTTTTTTTGGGCCGATTTCAGGCATTTAAGTGTAGGGCAGCAGCACGCAAACAGGATAGGATGGAAAATAAAATAAAAACCCTAAAAAAAAATCTTTCTCTGTAAAAACACAATTTTGCCATTATATACAGTATGCCCAGAAAATGCAGGATATGTTAAGCCATAGTGATACATACCACAAAATCGAGAAATATCAAGTAGCCAGATTGATTTCCTCAGTAAAGAATGTCCTGTATGACAAATTAATGACTAGAGCAATTTATAAAAATCTATATGACTTTCTTGAAATGGTATATCCAGCTATACCTGTTATCAAAGGGTTGCCTAAGATTCATAAGAACAGTGTTGACCCCCTCCCTCTGAGACCGATAGTTTCAGGGAGAGGATGGGTCACTGAGCCCATTTCAATCTATGTGGAAATTGAACTCAAGAAGTTGTTGCCTTTCACACATACTGTATTGAGGGACACTGGTCAGCTGCTGGAGAGACTGTATGAAAGAATGGAGCAAGAAAGCTCCATAGACAACCTCATTTTGGTGACGATGGATGTCAACAATTTATTCACTTGCATACCCAACGATCTAGGAATAGAAGCAGTAAGGGACTTTGCCTCTCATTTTAAAGTAAACATGGATGTGAATCTAGTATGCAGCTTCCTGGAATTGGTCCTGGAGAGCAATGTGTTCCTCTATGGTGAGAGCTACTATTGGCAGAAATGGGGGGTAGCCATGGGCACCCCCTGTGCAAACAGCTATGCCAATATAGTCCTAGCTGAATGGGAAAGGCAATGGGAAATGGATACGAAAAATGAATGGAAGGAATGCATCATCTTTTACAATAGGTTTGTGGATGATGTTATACTCCTATGGAAGGGCAGTATGCAATACCTAAATTATTTCATCAACTATTTAACAAGTACGACTAGCTTTCTAAGATTCGAAGTAAAAACATTAGCAAATGAGATCAAGTTCTTAGACGTGAAAATTTCAATGAATAATAGCAAAGGAATTGGCACCACTATATTCAGGAAACCAAATTGGAGGGACCATATGCTATACTACAATAGCATACACCCGAGACATGTTTTTCAGAATATTGTTGAAAATCAAGTGACCAGGATATCCAAGCTCTGTACTGGCGATGATGTTTTTCTGCAGGAACAAGACAAACTCTTATAAAATTTTGCTTCAAGAGGCTATAATGAAAAACAATTAATCATGAGTAAAAGCAAAGCAATATCCATTCGACACAACAAAGGGCAACCGTACTACTGGAAACAGAAGCAGAGGGATGTGAAGAAAGGTGGGAACAGCAACAGTGTCAGATGCATGATGACCTACAGCACTGACTCCTTTGATGTCCGTGAAACCATCAAGAAATTTTGGCCAGTCTTAACTGCTGACAGTAAAATTAAGAGAATTGTAGGGGAAACGCCTAAGTTTGGTTATAAAAACAAGAAGAACTTAAAGGATTTATTGTGCAACTATGATGGAATACCTAACAAGCAGAGTACAGAAGGAAGAAATAGGTTAGGAACTTGGAAATGTGGCTTTTGCAAAGCTTGCAGCCACATTAAATGTTCCAGCAGTTTTGTTCATCCAGTAACTAACAAATGCTATAAGTTCTCTGGTTTTGCTAACTGCAACACCAAGAATGTTATATATGTTGGCACTTGTAATTTGTGCCAAGCCTACTATTTAAGGAACGTGTACTTCGCCACCTGTTAGACATCAAAAATAAAGTGGTAACCAATGCCCTATATGGACATGTGTCTGAAAATCCAGGGCATTCATTTAGCTTTATGGTCATCTCAAATGTGACTATTAACCTCCCTGGAGGAGACATTGTCAACAAAACTGAAAAGGAAGAAAGCAAATGGATCATGAACCTTAGAGCTAATTTATTTCCAGGGCTCAACAGAGTAGTTCCTATTAAACCTATTTTGAAAGAGAGAAGCCTAATTAAGAAATGAAATGGAGGCTTAAGGAAGGCGTGCATCTGATTGCTGTATGTGATTGGTTGAGCAATTAAGGATCTTTATTTAACAGCAGTAAGTCAGGTCTACACACTAGGATCTGAAGAAGGTTTTTTTAACTGAAATCACTTATCCTGTTTGACCTGCAACTTGAACAACACAAGTTGTGCTTTTTATTTCTTCATTTTATTAAAGCCTACATTTTAACAGAATTTCAGTGAAGTTTTCATTGTGGTGGAAGCCTTTTTTCATTTTACTATTGTTGCCTATTAAGGCTTCCTCTGGAGGTGGTTTTTGGTTTGGTTGTTTTTGCAATTTTGCCATTATAGTCAATGGCAGCCAGAAGACAACAAGGCCAATGAATAATAGTTGCTAAGGGGGAAGGCTCAGTGTGGGACTTGTAACCAGGCATTAGCAGGCAATCTTACACAAATGAGGGGAATGATACTGAATCACAGATTTCCCCTCATGGCTAACCTGCACCCAACCATGTAGGTGCAGGAAAACCAAGGTGCAAGCCTAAAAGAGTTAGATTACATTATAGAGGGATGTGTCTGGCATACTTTAAGCTTATTGGAGCTCTGTGATTTGGGTTTGCCCTTAGCTTAGCAGAGCTAAGGAAGGGGGTGTGTCTGAAGTTGCTTAGCACTCTTTACATTGCCTAAATGGGTGTGTGTGCTGTGCACCAGGGTTTAAACAAACAAAAAAAAAAAAGTAAACCAGAAAATAGCAGCTCCGTTCACATCTGAACACTGTGTTTGCACAGCGTGCCCCTGAGCTTAAACAGGTAGGCAATGGGAAGGGAGAACAGCAGTAGGAAGGTAATCAAGGAGAACTAGCATTGCTGGCAGGTGAAATGTATCAGAATCAGCCAGTTACACAGGCAGCAGCCCAGTCCAGCCCAGCACACTGCTATAAACTATGAAAACACCTCTCTCTCTGTTTTCTTCCCACAAACTCTACACCATCGATGTACACAAATGGGGAAATTTTACCTAACAAAAGCAACAAAATGATAGGGGCTGCATTTGCTCTCATAAATTAACATGTGGAAGAGGCTGAGGGTGGCGAGGATGAAAATGCTGATGACCAACCCACAGTGAGGAGAAAGAAACCAGTGTATAGACCCAGGGTAACCTACCAGGGGCTACATGAGCTGGATATAGTGGAGCACTATAGGGTGGACAGGGAACTCCTACAGCAAATTGTTGAGCTATGCCGGTCAAGCCTCACGCACAGAACCAACAGAGGGGAACCCATTCCAGTGGACATCAAGGTATGTGCAGGCCTTAGAATACTAGCCACAGGTACCTTCCAGAGGCCAACTGGGGATATCATAGGGATCTCACAGGCATCAGCATCTAGGGTACTCCACCAGTTCCAGGATGCCATGTCAGCACATGCCAGTGAGCATATATATTTCCTCAACACCCCTGAGGCGTTGACCAGCAATATGCGTCTCTTCCACCAAATAGCAAAATACCCTGAGGTAGTGGGTGCTATAGACTGCATGCAGATTCACATAAAAGCACCACCCAGTGATCAGGGTAGGGTCTACATAAACCGCAAGGGCTTCTCCTCCATCATCTGCCAGGTCAAGTGCGATGCCCAGGGCATTATAATGAATGTGTGTGCTGGCAGCCCTGGAAGCTATCTCGACTCCCACATCTGGCATATGACTCAACTGTACCAGAGATTTGACAATGGGGACATCCCGTATGGCTACCTTGTGGGGGATGCCGGTTACACACTGGAGCCGTAGCTGATGACACCCATCAGAAATGCACACACACCCAAACAAGAACTCCATAATGAAGCACACGCACAGACCAGAATCATAATAGAGCGTGTGTTTGGGAGTCATGGTTCCGGTGCCTGTACATATCCGGTGGAGCCTTGTAGTACTCAGCAGCTACATCTACCCAAATTGTCATTGTATGTGCCATGCTACACAATATGATCCTGTGGAAACAGCTGCAGCAGGAACAGCATGGGGCAGGGCAACACAGTCCCCCACCATTGCCATGGCCTGCACAGACACAGAGTGACTCGGAAGAGGAACAACCTGAGCCTGCCCCAGTAAGCAGAAGGAGACATGCCCAGTATGCCCAGGCCTTAGCAAAGAGGCTACGCATAGCACATACACTGACACGGTAGGAACCCAGGGAATGACACCTCTCTCTGACTCACATATACATTAAAAGGGATGCCAGACATGACACTACCTGTGCTTAATCATGTATAGGGAGTGTACTATGTACATCCAATATAATCAACCCTACAGCACCATCATCAATACTGGCACAGCCACAAGGTAAGTCACTCTCCCTATCAATTGCTGAATGGAGTAGTATGTTCTGCTACTTGTATCTATGGTATGGATGTGAGCATGCAAGGGAATCAGGTGGCTGAATGGGATGCCAGCAAAATGTAGACACCTATATTGGCAGCATGAAATCTGGAAGAAATACTGGTGTCAACACAGTAGCCAGTACTGGACAAGGTAACAAAACCCACTGCAGGACATGTGGTGGGCCAAATGTGTGTCCATAGGACACACACATGCAAGTCTCAGCCAGCAGGACAGGCATAGACAAACACAAAGAAAGGCTGTGCTAAGGCCTCTGATTGATGGCTATGGAGAACAGCCCCCCTCCAGACCCACACAGACAGACTACAACAGGTTAGGCAGTGAGATGTTAGTTCTGAAGGGTAAAAAGTCTGAAACTAAAATGTAGGTCAATAAAACCTAATAATTTTAGTACACTGATACGTCTCTAGTCTGCATAATAGGTCATAATACAGAATTAAATGGAGTACCTGAAATACCAATACAGCCATAGCAAATGTGTACAGCTGTCAGGTCCCCCCCCCCCCCACACACACACACACACACAACCCTATATAGAAATGTAGTAACATGTATGTGTAGGTATAATAACAGTGGAAAACAGATTACCTGAGCTGGCCAAAGTAGCAGGATAGATTGAAGCATGTGTACAATATGCAGGACTGTGTGTGTTAGGTTGGTGTGTGTTGTATACTGTGTGAGAGTGGTCAGCATGTAGGCATGGTGGGTTGTGTCCTGGGGTCCAGTGACCAGTACTGCTGATGACAGGGTCAAGTTCTCACAACTGCAGTGCCAAACACAATGCATTGCAGCAAGACACATTCCAGCAGTAAGACATACTAATTGTTTGGATATAATATCTGTCACCATCTGAAAGATGGACATGGCATGAATGTGGGCCCAGACATACAAACAGTACACAGGTGGAAGTACCCTTGACAGAGAGTGTATAAAATGTTACTGTCAAATGGACACACCTTTGGAATTGTACATACAGGTTAGCAGCACATTAGTTGGGTTTGTAGTATGGAATACTGATGTTGTCTGGCCAAACACTGGCAGACCACAAAAGTCACAGGTATGAAGTACTGAAAAACTGCTGATGTCCCTGCACAAGCCAGCATAAGTAGAATGTCCCACGTATATCTGTGAGTCAGTTGCAAGTAGCTTGTATAGCACACATGGACCCAGCTCACCCCACCATCAGCCACAGTTACCTCACAGGTCTTATCCCTGCTGTTGGGAATGAGTACAATATGACCCCCATCTCTTTATGGAAATAGCCACAGAATGCAGCATGCTGAAGAGGTGTCTCATGCAGGTGTGTCCCTAGCTGTAAGCAGCACTCTGTCAGCATCCACACCACTGGATCAATAAGGACAGAATCTATTGACATTAACACCTTGCACATATATCCTGTCACCCCAGGGGAATATAGTTGCTTGAAGCCTGGGACTGTAGGAGTGACACAATGCAACAGCCTGCTACAGATGGCCTGTATCACTATTAAATGCCCTACAGTTCTCTGTCAAAGGCCTGTGTCTCACCTGTACTGCCATTTTTAATTTCTCCAAGTCTTTTGGGTTTATAATACCATGATGGGAATGGACCCCATTCCTAAGGCAAAGTACAATTAAAGTTCATGAAATTAGTATTGTTTCACTCTTTGATGTTAGCCAAAAGTGCTCTTTGTAGCACCCACAATGTGCCCAGTAATGATTTCTTCTGCAATCCATATGGTGTTACACGAATTGGTAACATATCTAAATACAATTGTAAATTTTTTTTTATAAGACCAGTTGCTCCTACTACTATTGGAACTGTCTGGGTATCTGTCTTCTACATGGCTCTCATTTCTGTTTGCAAATCGAGGTATTTTATGACTTTGTGTTTCTCTGTACACAAGACACTGTAGTCACTAGGTGTGGCGATTTCAATGATCAATGCTACTTTTGTCTTCTTTTCTTGGACCACTATATCCGGTTTTCTAGCATCTATCTTTTGGACTGTTGGTATTGGGTGATCCCATGTGATGTAAACTTCATCATTTTCTATGATTCTCTGTGGCTCATGTTTCCAGTGTTTTTCAGCCACTTCAGTACCATAATGTTTGCACAATCTCCAGTGTAACAATCTCGTCACATTATTATGCCTTTCAGTATACAGTCCCTCTGCCATTAGAGAGTCGCAACCAGCAATAAGGTGCGTGACTGTTTTCACTTCAGTTTCACAAAACCTACATATGTTTGTTTCTCCCACATGTTCAATGGACTTAGTAAATCAGCGTGTATGTAGCCCACTATCTTGAGCTGCCAATATTAACCTGTCATTTCTTGATGTAAATTCACCTCTCCTTAACCTTTCCTGTGTTTGTTCTTGATAAACAAGAGGCTTCTCCAGAAGTTTTCTATACTTGCAACTATATTTATGTTTTTTCCACATTTCTTGCCTTCTCACCTGGTCCTTCACCTTATATTCTTTCTTTTGTTTTTTTAACACATTCAGTTGCT
The DNA here is from genome assembly GCF_019279795.1 of Protopterus annectens. NCBI lineage: Eukaryota > Metazoa > Chordata > Ceratodontiformes > Protopteridae > Protopterus > Protopterus annectens. Next base: position 874,531,315 of record NC_056735.1, on the reverse strand, counting down.
GCCTGTTTTTTATCCACTTCTGGTTTGATTTCCATTCCTTCTTGATGTCGATATGCTTCTGCTAAATTAAGCAGAGATGTCATTTTAGATTTATTCTCCTCATGTTTCAAAACTTTCACCACATTTGGATCTTGTGAGGTCAGTAGAGATGTGTGGAGTCCCATGATTGCAGATCTATAAATGTAATGAATTTCAAGGAGGCCCATCCCTCCTTCAGAACGGGGAATATATAATCTTGGTATACACTGATTTTTATAAATCATTTGGTGAGCATGAAGCATCCTTCTTGTTTTAATATCCAATCTATCCAGCACTTTTTGGGGCCAGTCAATCACTCCAAAACTATAAGCTAGGACAAGAAGAGCAAATTGATTTATAGCTTGGATCTTGTTCCTATGTGTCAATGCTGTTTTCAGGATTAATTTAAGTCTTGTAAAGTACTCCTTACTAAGCTTTATTCGCATCTGTTCATGTTTTATTGCTGATCCTTCATCAGTTCCTAAGTATTTATACACCCCCACTTGCTCGAGTTCTTTTATATCACATTCTTGTCCCAAGCTGATGTTTTCCTGGTGCTGCAATTTTCCTTTTTTAAAGGTTGCTTTTGCACATTTATCAAGACAAAATGACATTCCAATATCATCTGTAAACGTTTTGACAACCTGCAGCTGTGCTTTCAGTTCCTCATCTGATGAGCTATACAATTTTAAATCATTGACAAAGAAGATGAGAAGTCATTAGTCTTTATTGTTTTCTAGAAGCCAAATTACAGCCATGGCCTAAGCTGTTAAGTAGACAGCTTAATGGGTTAATGGCAAGGCAGAATAGCAAGGGTGACAGAGAGTCACCCTGGAATATCCCCCTTTGAATTTTTATCCCTGGGATAATAATCTGTCTTTTATCATGGCTTAATTGCAAAGTGGTCAGACTGTCAATGTATGTTATCTCATGGACTCCCAAATAACAACATAACACAGTCCACAGAACCCAAATGCAAGGCCATGTCAACAAATCCCAGTGGCATGTCCACCATGTCCTACTACTTGAACTGTGGACCGACCCCTAAATACTGCTGGGATGAAGTGATAACTATAGGGATCTTATCAGATAATGTTTGCATGATGTTCGGAAGGGCATATAATAACAGGGGGGTGGGGTAGAAGCATGGACACCATGGAGTGTGTGAAGTCAGAAACTCAGATGTGTGCACATACTATCCCTGCCTGAAAACACAGGAATGGGTGGCTACAAACCTGCTTGTAAACCACAATGTGAAGGGGTAATGACCAGAAATATGAGCCCTGCCTCTGGGTAACCTGTGTGAATCTGTACAGCTGTGAGGTATGGCCACAGCAGGATATGGCCATACTGTCACGTCAATGGATGTGCAAGTATGAGATCCTCAGCCACCATTGTACCAAGGTGCTGAACTATTTACACAGACCCATCAGTAAGTGTCTGCAGCTTCCCCTCCAGAATGGCATGATTGTGTAAGAATATGTAGGCTACAGACTGCAATACTGGACACAGCTCCATTCACCCTGTGTTCCCCAGAGAATGACTGCAAGAAAATATGTATACCTGACAGTAGTTGATGACATAAAACATCACAGTATAAAACAGTACATATGCCTGATTATCTCTGCTAACACCAAAACCATGTAGCAGAAGCAGCACAGACACAATTACCTACAGTAATCCACTATCCTTTGCCCATTGTGACCCCATATTGTCAACCGATCTACAGATATCCTGCAGAAACAGGTTGATAGCTGTAGGTGTACAACACAAAAACCTGCACTGGAGTACAACCTGCCTGGAATGGATTCACACATTCAATACAGAGGGTCATACTGGGCATGCTCCCACACTTAGAGAAATGAAGCCCATGTCTGGCAACAACTGTGGACTATACATATCTGACAGTTGCAGATGTTTGTGCACACACTCCACATTGCACACCAGTCATGCTTTGCACATGCATCAGATAGGAATACATATATATCCAAGGACAACACACTATAATAATAGGCCAAACTTACACATACATAGATGTGTGGATGAGAGTAACAGACAGTGACAAAGAGCCTCCCATCATGAGGCCTGTTCCAGCCAGCACACATCCAATTGGCTAAAACCACATGATGTGCAAATGTCAATCACTGTAGACATTTGCCTCTGGTATCCCTCAGCACTATAGTGTCTGCAGTGCTTATGATAACTGTGCAACATGACTGTACAAGTCATTATTCGTCTAGCAGTTGTATACACGTACCTGTTAAATGTAAACCTGTGTGTGACTGAGTGTTGTGTGTGTGCTTCCAGATGAATGGGTTATGGCCCATTCACACACACTGCACTCCCCATTTCCCTACTTTGACAAGCCTGCTCATGTCATTCACCTTGAAATACATCTTTGGTGAAGGAGTAGCCCTTTAAGCTCTGTGGTGCATGCTATAAGTGTGTAATGCTATAGTATGATGTACTAGTTAGGTAGGAGTTCTAATCCCAGACATGGCAACTGTGAAACTCTGTGTGTGTTTGTCTGTGTAGGGATCAATGCTTTTGAGGCCATTCACAGTCACTACACTTTCCCTTGCTCTACTTTGGCAAGCCTGCTGATGCCATTCACTTTGAAATACACCTTTGGGGAAAGAGTAGCCAAGTAAGTTCTGTGGTGCATGCTATAACTGTGTAATGCTGAAGTGTGATGTACTAGCTAGGTAGGAATTCTAATCCCAGACATGGCAACTGTGAAACACTGTGTGCATGTGTGTGTGTGTGTGTGTGTGTGTGTGTGTGTGTGTGTGTGTGTGTGTGTGTGTGTGTGTGTGTGTATGTGTGTGTGTGTGAGTGTGTTTGTCATCAGTATCCTGTGTGTGGAGGTAGCTGTGAGTGTGTAATAACAGGACTCATTGTGGAGTGGGTTTTGTAAATTTCTTATATGGTGGGCCTATTATATGTCACAATGTCCACCTTACAAGGACAACAAATGTTAAACAGCAGAGAAGCTGGTGTAGACAATCCATACCTCTACTTGTGACATTATGGATTGGGGAACAATATAGGAAACCCTTGTATTACCCAGAGAACACTCTACACCCATAAGTCATACACAAACACACTTGGCTAGGCAACAACCACTATGTTGGTAGTTCCATGCATATTGCCCACAGAAAGTAACCATGGTATGATTGCAGAGGACTACAGAGGACATGGCACCCTGTACCATCCCTACAGGAGGGAAATCATAGCATACAGTGGTCATTTGCTATGTTCCCCACTGGATACCTGCAACAACTGTAGAGTCAGTAAATGTAGCCCACAATGGAAATACTATGCCTTATACACATGCCCTGTATGGACAGATGCCACTAGCACCAGTGAATACCTGTATCATGCTGTCAATTTAGGTGCAGGGTCAACCTGGTTTCCATTGCTAGTTCTCCCCAGATGAGGTCATGAATGCAACATCAGATGATAACAATATGTCCACACAGCATGCCCCAGACAGCCCAGGTACACTTCCACATGTAACAGAACATGCATGTGGGACATGTGCACATCACAGATACCATCCATGTTATGGAATAGAGAATACATACATGGCAAGCATTGCACAGCACTGGCCACCCACAATAGTCAGAGGAGTACAATACCCACTTGTGTGGGCAATCCAGAGACCACACCCCTGAGCCACACTGCAGGTCATTGTCATGTGGCTTGATGCCAAGGTATACCATTTGACTAGCCTTGTACAGCCTTCTGGCACAGTCAACCACTACACACCTGTGAAACAATGAACCCACACATGTCAGTACTGGCAAACATGTGTCTGTGTGTGTGGATATTAATGATTTGGATTCCATTCACACTCACTAAACCTCCCATTGCCTTACTGAAACATGCCTTCTCATGTCAGTCACCTTGAAATACCCTTTGCCCATATATCAGCCTGATAACCTCCGTAGTGCATGTGATACCTGCATAATACTGCAGTGTAGCAAACTAGTTAGGTAGGAATTCTAATCCTGAACCTGCCAACTGTGATAATGTGTGTGAGTCCCTGAGACAGTGTGGCTGTGTCATCCTTGACACATGTTCTTGTGGACAGACACATGTACTACACCTACCTTATCCCTCCTTTATCACTGTTGCTGACGTCACTCACCATCAAATATACCTTTGGACAGCTCTCCAACATGTAAGCTCTGTGGTGCATGCACTAACTGCATAGAAATGTAATAGCAATACATAGTCAGGTAGGGTTTTGAAACCCCCCTACTGGTAAGTGTGTGACACAAACATGCATAGCTTTTACTCTCCTACCCCCTCCCTGCCTTATTTTGTCTCTGTCTGTCTCTCTCACTCCCTCTCTGGTGGATGTGAAGAAGTACACCTGCTTTACTTAGGCAGCACCTTGTGTTTTGTATGTAATACTCATGATCAGCTGATGGCCTGTGTATGATTTGCAGTTCCCTACTAGGTGTTTGCATGTGGAACAGCTGTGGTAACATTCCCATAGCCAATTTCATGGTAACACACTCCTATAACTGGGAACATCATGTGGGTGTTGGCCCTTTTCATTGACTGTGAGCAGGACTTCATGTTGGGGTTTAGCAAATAGCATCACAGTGGGTAGTGAGATATACCTCTAATAACATACACTGTGGAGACAGGCCAACAAACAGGAGGGGGATGTTCCAGACATGACTACAGAATGTAAGTCTTGCTCTTCTACATTTGAAGTAATGTTGGTTTAACAGGGTTTGTGTGGATATGGCTTGTCTACATGATTTAATACCTGTGATGACAGTGTTATGTGGTTGAGGAAACTCCCACCTGTAGGGCTGTCTGCAGACTGGCCAGTGTTTGGAGTCTTACGTGTGTTGTGTTACTCACAGATTACCTATCTTTAGAACTGCAGTTGCATAGCCTGAGGATTGCAGTCAGTACATGGTGACAGCCATGAGAGTTACTGACCTCATATCCCTTATAGGACATATGTCACAACAAACTCTGTTACACCAGTAAATGTATGAGGTTATCACAGGAACATGTCAATATTGGCCCTGTGTTTGTGCCTCCAGCCACAACTCCATCAACCTTTGTACGTATGTCATGCAGTAAGAGGTGCATATGTTCAGTACATCATTAATTATTGACATCATACCTGATAATAAGCCAGTGAGATATCAGACTGCTAGACATGTTATGTATAGTAGGGGTTATATTTGAGAACAAAACCTGGACATTCTGTCATAGTGTGTACAGTAGTGAGGTCTGTGTCCTTATGGTGATTGTCGACAGTGTGTGAATTGCGAATATGTACCTTGGCCTGTGTACAGACTTTGGCAGATGTCATTGTTCTTAGTCCTGTTCTATCTGATGTTGCATGCTGCTCCGATTTATGGAACCCTATCAGCTTACAAGTTTGTAGGGCCAACCACACACATGTCCCATACCACAGTCAGTATTGTCCCAGTTTATGTAGGGTTAGTGTGTGAGTGGCACATATGAGGATGGTGTTGATCAGACAGTCCATATACTGTAATATTAATCACACTTCCCATATGTGGTTGTGGTTGTGTTCACATTGGTTGTGGGTATGCGCTTTCACACAGGTGTCTATTACTCCCTGCTGTTACATGCCTGTATAGCCTACTACATTTGCAGGTGCATGTGTATTCCCCCATAAGAAATATAGGCCAGTGTTGTGGCAGTCTGACTGTAGTTTGCACAGTGCTTTGTGACATGCCAAGCAGCTCAGTGTACTTACCCAGTGTGATTTTATGTCCAGATATTTGTTAGATGTACTGCTGCTGGGCCACCATAACTGCTGTTTATTTCTGACAAAGTAGTGGGATGCTGTACATATGTATGTCACTAACTAGTGTGTAGTATGTGGGCTTGTGACCTCTACTCCACCAGTTATTATGTGTGAGGACAGACAGGAGTGTGTGAATGCATAAACTGTGTGAGCATATGTATTCCAGTATTTATGTGATATACCCAATTACATGGCTGTTAACATCCACATTGTCAGGGATGGTCCACATGTCTAGCACTAAGGGGTTCTGTGTACACCTCTGGATTGACCAGTATGTGTCAGACTGTCTAAATTTATTGGTTATATCTCTGATGTATTCCACAGGACCATTACTGTGATATCTGTGGTACAGAACTATGATGATCTTAGGATGTCTGTCAGTAACTGATGGTGTACATGTCAATAGTAGATGTGACCCCCACACACAACATTTCAGTTAAGACAATCCATGTTACAGTAGCAACAATCTACATCTATACCTGCAATACTTACATGACATCCCCTTGCACTAAGAGGTAGCGACTACTGGTGCTGAGGTATGACTCTACTCTATGTTCTGGACATATGTTAAACATATATGTGTGTGTGTGTGTGTGTGTGTGTGTGTGTGTGTGTGTGTATATATATATATATATATATATATATATATATATATATATATATATATATATATTCCCATATATCTATATAGATATATACACACATACATATATATACACATACATACATATATATATATATATATATATATATATATATATATATACATATATATATAGTTGTGTCTTTTGGCTTATACTGGTTAGGGGTCGCCAAGTGGAACTCCAGTCCGCTAATGCTTGGTAGTGGATTTTTATGTGCCGATTTACCAGCCCTGATGCACAGCCTTCAAAAAGGCACACCCATTCACGCATTTCTCCACACAGAAGACGCTCTAGCTGAGAATTGAACGCGACAACGTCTTGCTGTGAGGCGACAGCGCTACCGCAGCACCACTACCGTATATATATATATATATATATATATATATATATATATATATGTGTGTGTGTGTGTACATATATATATATATATATATATATATATATATATATATATACATACACATAAAGAAATCCGAATCCCAGAGATCCACACGCTCCAAAGATCTAAACCTTGTCATCACAATGAGCAAAACATGCTGGAGGGATAGGTTCCTGACCCAGAGACTCCACATATTATGGAATAGACTGCCCATACATGTCAAGCAGAGTGCCTCCTTGGCCCTATTCAAAAGGAACCTTGTTGATTGGATGGGAGATAGGAAATTCACTCCGGAGATCACGTCAGTCACCCTGCTAGACAGGGGTCCAGGGAAGTAAATATTGTGGGAAGAAATATCCAGGGAATTGTTATGGCTAGGCTTGTATAGGTCCTAGAGCCAATAGCCTAGTACCAACCTATGAACCTACATATATATATATATATATATATATATATATATATATATATATATATATATATATATATATATATATATATATATATATATATATATATATATATATATATATATATATATATATATATACTGGTCAAACAACTTGTGTGTTTTATCTGCTTGTCTCAAGACTTGCTAGTATAATTAAGATTCCCTGTTTGTTACCTCTGCATTCATTGCTTGAATCTAACTGAGTTCTGACTCAGAGTGCTACTGAAACAACTCAAGATATAAACTGATAAGTACATTTTTTGGCACTTCTTTCCAAAGTTCTACAGTATTCTAATTGCTTTTGCTTGATTGATTTAAGATCATATTTGCAGACTTCTGATCTGTGTTGAAAGTGTTATTTTTCTGAGTGGAAAGTGCTATTTTCCCCCACCCTTATTCCTGCTCTGTTAAATACTGGCCAAACAACTTGTGTGTTTTATATGATTGTCTCAAGGCTTGCTAGTATAATTAAGATTCCCTGTTTGTTACCTCTGCATTAATTGCTTGAATCTAACTGAGTTTTGACTGAGAGTACTACTGAAACAACTCAAGATATACATTGATAAGTATTTTTTGGCACTTCTTTCCAAAGTTCTGTAGTATTCTAATTGCTTTTGCTTGATTGATTTAAGATCATATTTGCTGGCTTATGATCTGTGTTCAAAGTGTTATTTTTCTGAGTTGATTTTTTTTCCCACCTTGTCCTCCCTATTGGTGTTTTCTTTTTATACTTGGTGGCTTTGCAATTGCCCACCCCTGCTGTATATTTGATCTGTGACACTCCTCCCAGTCTAGTGTCTTTAGCTCATTCTACCTAATACGGAGAGAAAAAAACAAAAACATTTTTTTTGCACTTTATTCATCTCCTTACTGTGTTACTGTGTTTGTGTTTCTTCCTATTTTATTATTTATTTTGCTCTTGCTGCCTGTTCTTAAAAGTACTTAATAGTATTTATTCTGCTGCATTTATTACTGCTTGTTAGTAGCCGATTAAATTGTAAATGTTATTCTAAGCCTTTGGTTTACGCACTTGGACTTTAGACCAGTTGTTTCACATTAGGAAGGTTTGTGGTCTGCACTGTTGTGGCAGGACAGGAAGCTTACATCCTTTTGAGTTGGGAGTTACTGATTTAAGGCTTAGTTTCTGTTCTAAAGTGTATTAGTTCTGGTTTAAACACTTGGGCTTTGGGCCATTTTTTTTACGTTGAGAAGGTGTGGTCTGCACTCTTGTGGGAGCCTGGATTCTGCCCTTCTGAGCTGGGAATTTCTGGTCACAGGCTTATTGTGCCTGCTTATTTGAACTGTTTCTTTCTGAAAATGGTGCGCCTTGTTGCTGCAGCATAGACCAGATTCAGGCCTGCTGAATCTAGCTTTGTTTGTATAACTTGAGCACTGACCCAGGCCATCTTTTTTTGGAGAAGGTTTCCCTGTACGCTAGCAGCAGGAGTGTGCAGTTAGAACTTGACTGTTTGAAGACTGCTGGAGCAGGGTTCAGTTTTGAGCTTTTTTCTGGTTAATTGGGTAACCTGTTTAAATCAGTTGTTCGTTTTCTATTGTTTGATATATATATATATATATATATATATATATATATATATATATATATATATAAATTGCATTCTATTAATCTGCTTTTACTGTATTTGTGTTTCTTCCTACTTTATTACTAGTGGTATTGACTACAACTCTGATCTGAGATATATGACAATATGTGTCCTTTTCTGTGCATTTAAAGAGTTTTTTTGATTGTATCTGCTTTATTTTCTGAAAAAAATATATACTTTTTTCCCGCCTTTCTAAGCTAGTATAGTCCAGTTTTCAGGTTAAGTGCTGAATTCAGGGCTGTGTTACAAATCTCTGTGTTTGTCAATACCTTACCTGGATAGAAGGAAGTTTCTCTGTTCACCTGTGAGAGAGGGGAGCTTTGCGCAGTCTATCTGTCATTGGAGGAGTGGTTTCATCCCAGAAATTAGTAGTTTATTGGCCATTTTGGGCTAATTTCTATCTCTTTCATTTCCCTGCTATAAATAGTGGATTTGCCCGGTTTTGCACGCCAGGCAGCGCCGGTTAGCTAGTGTATAACTATTCCCGGCTCCACAAAGTCTCCTGTTCAATTTTTCCCTTGGAACTAGACAAACTTTCAACTTAAGCACTCAAGCCATTAATTTTTCAGCCCAGCACTTGCTCAAAACTCATAGCAAGCACTTATAAACCCTAGCACTAGACCCTCCTCTACTGTACAGAAGGGCAAGGCTCTTTATTCAACCTTAACAGCCATTTAGTAAAACAGTTCACTGTACCTATCCAGGCATGTCCAAGGGGCAGTTTCAGGCGTACTCTCCAGTCCAACTGGTGAATATGGGCATTTTGAGGCAATGTTACAACTGCCTCATGTACACAGACAACCTTCTCCTCCTACCACCAAACACTAATACATGTGAGAGATGCAATTATACAGCCAGACTGGAGGATAAGCTCTCTCAACCAAAGGCTGGATCAGACAGTCAAGAGGAGAAGGGAAATACTTGCATCACACCACCAGTCTGACATAGACCCATTAAACCAGCACCGGCAAAAAATATACATAAATACACAAAAAACATACTCGGAGGCTCTAAATAAAAATCTGCAAAAGCAACAGAGACTTCCAGACCAGACATCCAAGCAACCTCCACCCGCCAACACAAATCATGAAACACATACTTCACAAAACCAGTGTGCCATGCAATCACAGCCCTTAAGGCAAAATAACATACCCAGCAGTAATAGGTGACTCTGTAGTCAGGCACACTGACATCCCACTCACTAGGCTAAAAAAGGAGAAGGTTACTGTTAGCTGCCTGTCGGGTGCCAGGATCCGCCACATAACACAAGCACTCAGGTCACTCCAGAACAAGTACAAATACAACTCTGTCATTGTCCATGTTGGTGTGAATGACCTGAGCCGTACCTCCCTGGATTACATGAAAATAGACATGGGAGAGCTCTCTGATCTTATAGCCCAGGCTGGTATGACCCTGACCCTGAGTAGCATCCTGCCCTCACCAAGAATGATACCACAGTATAAAGAAAACAATATCAATTTCAACAATTGGCTAAGATTCTGGTGTCATTCAAAGGGGATCCATTGTCTGTCTGCCTGGGATGACATGCTTGACAAGCCACGCTGCTTTGCTAGAGATGGCTTGCACCTGTCACACTTAGGCTTTTGAATACTGGCCAAGGCTCTTGCCACCCCCATAGTGCCTTTTTTAAGCAAGGCTCAAAAGATAAACCCACTGTCATAAATAGCACAAGTAACAAAAAACTGAGGGTGATGCTTCTCAATGCCAGGAGTCTAATCCTCAAAATGCATGCACTCGAGGCACTCCTCAGTATGGAGAAAATTGATATATGTGCAGTAACAGAAACCTGGCTTAAGGCTCCATAGAGCACCCCAGCACTACCAGACTACAAGTCTTACCATACATTTTGGCCACAGAACCCAGACTGAAATACAAAAGGTGGGGGCATATCCATATTTATCAAGGATACCCACACCTCCAGGTTAGTGGCACAGCACGATGCTTCAGAGATCATCCACATGCAACTAACAATGGGCAAAACTGCAATTCAAATTGTAGCTTGCTACAGATCACCCACCATATCCCAGGACCCCCATTCCACATTTCTGGAAACACTGGGAAATATAAAGGTCCTACCAAACACCCTAATACTGGGTGATTTCAATTACCCAAACATTAATTGGGAGAACTACTCATGTACTAACTCCCTTGCCCAACATTTCCTAGAATTTATAAACTCAAATGCCCTGGATCAACTGGTCAGCAGTACCACCAGAGGTGGCAACATATTGGATTGGTCATCACCAACATGGGCGACTGGTGCTCCACACTGGAGGTCAACCCCTCACTGGTTAGATCTGACCATAAACAAATCACTTTAGATATCCACATTCCGCCCCCACCCCTGGACAAAGAAACCACCGTGAAAAACTTTTCAAAAGCAAACTTCACGTTACTTAAGACCAAGGTGGAAAGTTTCAAAGCCCCCATTCTAAAGGATAACATTGTCCAAACTGCAAAATCCTTTACTAATGCATTCTATGGGCATGAACAAGAATGCATGGATCGTGCTATCACAAGCAAAACCAAGACTCACTCCACCAAGAAAAGGAAATCAGTCTGGTGGACTCCTGCCATAAACAAGCTATACAACAGAAGGAGGAAACTAGTACAGAAAAGACTAAAATCCCAAGAAAAGAAGACATCCCTGATCAGTATCAGCAAGAAACTACGATCCCTCATAAAATCTTCCAAGGCGAGTTTTGAAAGAAAAATAGCCAAGGACTACAAAGATAACCACAAGGGATTTTTTAGCTATGCCAAGAATCTAAGTGGCAATGCTCAGATCTGCTTGTAGTTAGTGCAGAATGGCACAAAATACACTGAACCGACCAATATTTCCAACATCCTGGCAGACAGGTTGAGCGCAAACTTTACCCCCCTCTCACCCCCAAAAGGGCACATAACCATACCGGAAGAATGTAGAGCTCCTGAAATAACAGACCCTCAGGTTAAAACAGCCCTCCCCAAAGCCAAAAACACAGCATCAATGGGACCAGATGGCATCCCAGGCTGCATACTACATGAGCTCAAAGATGAACTAACCCCTCACCTAAACACACTGTTCAAACTCAGCCTCTCCACAGGTTATGTACCCATAGAGTGGCGCACAGCAATGGTTATTCCGCTCCACAAAGGTGGAGCCACAACAGACCCTGGGAACTATCACCCTATAAGCCTGACTAGCTTGGTCTGCAAGGCTATGGAGTGCATCATTATGGAACTCATTAACAGAGACATTGGGAACCTCCAAACACTGGACCCTACCCAGTTCGGCTTTGTAATGGGCAGATCATGCCTCCTAAACCTGGTGGACTTCTTTGAGACAAGTACTAAGGCTATAGACAAGGGAAAGGTGGTACACACAGCCTACCTAGACCTCGCAAAGGCCTTTGACATAATTCCCCATTCTGGTATTATAGACAAGCTCACCAGCCTGAACATAAACCCCTACATCACAAGATGGGTTGCCAACTGTCTCACGGACAGAACCCACATGGTAAGAGTTGCGGGAGCTAGGTCTGACTCTAAACCAGTTTTAAGTGGCATTCCCCAGGGCTCAGTCCTAGGATTCCCCCTGTTTGGCATATACTACGTAGGTACAGACGACTGCAAACTAGGGGCCATAATTGACTCTCTGGCTGATGCAGACATCCTCCAAAAGGGTCTCACTGATACGGACAACTGGTGTCAAAATCATGGCCTCAAGCTAAATGCCAAAAAGTGCATAGTCATCCCCTTTGGAAAAAACAAAGTACCCACAAACTACCACATAGGTGGAAGTCCCCTAAATATGGAAGACATAATAAGGGATCTGGGGACCCAAGTAGATAGTAAACTCTCCTTTGATAATGACAATGCCAAAGTGGTTAGAAAATCCTTCTATGTGGCGCACCTTATCACAAAAGGGTTCGCATCCAGATCAAAAGAAGTCATTGTGCCCCTCTACTCATTGCTCATCAGACCCATCAAAGAGTACAACGCCCCATTTGGGATGTATCTTACAAGACACCTGCACCAGCTGGAAGACCACAGAAGTCTTTACACTATGGTACCCCCTGGTACATGTCCCATGTTCCACTGTATGGTGACCACTGTCACCATCAACCATACAGGTAACTGATAACACTATCCAGCCCAGGTATGCATGTGCTGTGTGCAACTTATCTGTAACACAATGGACACACTGACAAGGTGGTAAGCATTGATAACCCCAGGTCTCTCAGATGTGTGTCTGACTATTATGTGTTTGTCAATGTATATATGATGGTATGTCACACTATGTATTGTCCATAAACAACCAGTACATCCCCCATTACCATACTGTACAGGCGTGGAGATGTTCTTCACATAAAATGTAACCTGGAACACACCTCATCCTAAAAGTTTGTGGTGTGTGTGTAATTAAGGCCACACACATCAGTAGCACTACATAACTAGGTAGGGGCCTAGTCCCAGTGTTGTCAAGTAAGAGTGTGTTTGTGTATGTGAAGGAATCTACTTCTGTTTGCAGAATATACATGTCCCAGGAGGTCATCTGTCGAAGAACTGCCTGGCATATGCTACCATTTTGCAGGTATCATCCTGTGGACATACATACCATCACAACTAGTGGTAGATGTTTAAATGCTCTCTTTCCCACTGCATAGGTGTGCAGTGATACTTGGGTTGGTATATATAGCTGGGTGTGGCTGTTGTGGACACAACCACCATCATTGCAGTTACTGTTGAGTGTATCCCCCGCTTAGCTGGCCATAATACTGTACAGTTCATGTTAACAGATTAGGTAGTTGTCTATCACACTATCTGCGCTTCTACAGCACCTCTCACTCTCCAAAGGGTAGGGCTGTGCCACCCACACCAGCACACCTATTTTTACTGAGTTGAGGATTGCACTACATTGGGGAAGGGGACATATACCCTGCCAGTACCATTGTCAATGATATTAAACTAACAGACTGCTCATTTCCATATGTGTTGGTGGAATTACATAGGCTCAGTGTGTTCCTTGCACAGGTACATACAGCCATGTGTACAGTATTCTCTTTATATTGCATCAACACCAATGCCTCTGTGTGTGTTATACACAAACAGGTGGTGTTTACCACCCAGTACACTTACCAATGTCCACTGTAGAAGGGCTGCTGACAGCAGCCACCATGCACTCTCCTATATACACCACACCCAGACCTATCAGCCATTTGGCACATGCAATAATTGTTATACAGAGCTGTGACATGTGTTCACTTGTACCCAGGGTATGGCACAGCCAAGGTTTCACCACAGTGCCATACCCCTTGTAGGATACAACAGCAGACCATCATCCTGCTGATACATGGACACCTACAACACAAAAGGATTACATTATGGGGACCACAATCACTCAGTGTTAACAGCTGTAATGCATCATGGCTGGAAAGCTACACTTCCTGACATGTAAGCATTAAACTTTACTGCTGACAACATGTTACACAGCATTACATTGGTACACTGTAGTACAGTCACCGTGTGCATTAGAACCATATTAGCCTGTCCCTGCATCAATGTTATGGATGACAGGGATGTGGTACAGGTATTATCATATACACAGGGTGTATTGTTGGTTTGCCAGAGACCTAGGCTGAGCCATACATTTGACACAATGTGTGTGAGTGAGGGGGTTTAATTATTGATATGGCCATGGTGATGTGGTGTCTGTAGGTATGGGGTTGCCCTAGCTGTGTTTGAATTGTGTGTGAGTTTGCATACACACAATTCTGCCATTTGGCTACCCTATACAGGTGTTTGTTGGACAGCTGCAGACCCTACCTGGCAGGGTCTGCAGTTCACTGCCACTGGACATGGACACAAGAACTGTGCCTGTCAGGGGTTCCATGGGCATGTCCAGGTACAAGCCACAATATGGCACTCTCCCTTGATGATGACATATGTCCACTGGAATCAGGTCCCTCCTGGGACTGGCCAGGGCCACATGCACATGGCCTGCTGTGGTGTGGTGTGGACAGTGTCTTCCCCTGCAGTGCTGGGGCTGGTACTGCCACTATGGGAGTTGCTTGGTGATCTTGCACATCCATGTCGACCTCCAGCTGTTGGTGTTGCTGCCCTGCATCCACGTGACATTTGCACCACTCCCACCACATGCTCGAGCATGGACATTCCACGGTCGAGGAGTCCCACCATCTCACCCAACCATCTGTCCATGACCTCTTTAAAATAACAGAGGGCACCAGCAAGATCATGGATGTTGTCAGTAACAGCTGAATGAGTAGCCCTCTGCAGCCTCAGAGCCTGTCTGGTGTACCATTCCATGCATGCCTGCACCTCCATGACAGCCTGAAACATGCATCTGGTGGTACCAGATGTGGCACTTCTGCCAAGGGCACGATGACCAGCAGCCCTCCAATGAGCACCCCCGTACATCTGTCTATGTGGTGCCCCACTGGACATCCAGCTATCGCTACTGTGTCCAGACACATGTGCCATAGATACCACACTGTCCTGTCCCATGCCAGCAACCACCAACTGTCCCTCTGCTATGGCCACTGGTGATGGGGTATGTATAGGCATTGTGAGTGTCTGCGGGGATTGAGTGGATAACAGCGGGATGTCAAATGATGATGCAGCTTCAACCTCTGACAACCCCACCTGTGCCTCAACACACCTATCATCATTTTCAGTGTCTTTATGGGCACCAACATCAGATTGCCTGCAGGAGGGATCCTGACCCACCTTGCCACCTTGAGGGAAAAACAAGAAACACACTTTAAGACCTGTACATCATTGCTTAACAGTACACACACACACACACACACACACACACACACACACACACACACACACACACACACACACACACACATACATACACACACACACACACCCTGACATTACACCATACTACTTACCTGTCCCTGAGTTTACAGACTGTCCCTAGTTTATTCTCTTATGTTCCCCATCCTGCATCAGTCTTAAATAATTACAGTCAATAATACCAATAATTAACGTTTCATTCTTCTAATTGCCTAGAAAAGTGATCACAAAACATGACCTGTTACTCCATTACCTCTTTGACTTGATTGGAGTCATTTTTTCAAAGACTCCCTGATGTCATCCAATGTTCACCCTGGGTTTGTCCAGGCATCTTGAGCATGGCCCCCATATGTTATGGGCTACTAAAGACACTCAATAATGTCACACACTGGAGTGCCATACGTAACTATTGTTTAGTAGATGCAAGATATGTTGCTCTATTAACTTTTTATGTGGACTACAGTAATATTTGAAAACACTCTCTGGTGTTGTCTAGTAATTCCCCAATGCATCTGTAGTGTTGCATAGGTGGGTATTCTGCTTATTGCATTTAAAACAGTATCCCTGGTGTCTAGTCTCCCTCCCAATGCATGTTTCATGCTACAGACATTATTACACTATCAGCTGTCCTGAGATTAAGTGTCAGAAAAGTATTTCTGGTGTCTTATGTGTCTGTCCATGTCCATGTACTGCATAATTTCAAAGGGAAGTTGAGAGGTATGAACAAGTCCACACTCACACATGTGCATAAATGGACACACACACACACACACACATACACACACACACATCCTATATACATCAACCCCCTCCACTACACCAGATTGCACTTATGACATATGGCACTCAACAGCATGCAGTGCAGCTATAGTCAATTCCTGTTAGCAACATTATACATCTCTGTGATGCATGGGTTGTGTTAGTAGGTGATGCCCCTTCCCCTGGAACACACTGCACCCATGTACACAGTATTGTTGTGCACCTGTTTGGCACCTTGGCATGTACTGTGTGCCATACCTCACAGGTATATACACCATTGCTGAATGTGTTTATGTGTGCCAGTTATGTTTGCTCTGCTGCTCACAGCCCCTATTTGTTTGTCTGACACATACCTGGGATGATATGTGGACAGATGTCATTTGTGAATGCCTGGTGTCTGATTTACAGATCCCATCAACAGCAGTGCATGCATGGCCAATACAATACAATTACACTGGCATACATGGACACACACACAAACACACACACACACATACACACACACATCCTATATACATCAATCACCCTCCACTCCACCAGATTGCACTTATAGACAAAATACCCCCCAAACACACACTTACAGGTGAAGTTGAGCAAAGATATTACAAACAGACCTCTCATTATCCATCTGTCAACATGCATGACATATGGCACTCAACAGCATGCAGTGCAGCTATAGTCAATTCCTGCTAGCAACATTATACATCTCTGTGATGCATGGGTTGTGTTAGTAGGTGATGCCCCTTCCTCTGAAACACAGCACCCATGTACACAGTATTACTGTGCACCTGTTCGACACCTTGGCATGTACTGTGCACCATACCTCACAGGTGTATACACCATTGCTGAATGTGTATATGTGTGTCAGTTATGTTTGCTCTGCTGATCACAACCCCTATTTGTTTGTCTGACACATACCTGGGATGTTATGTGGACAGATGTCATTTGTGAATGCCTGGTGTTTGATTTACAGATCTCATCAGTAGCTGTGCATGTATGGCCAATACAATACAATTACACTGGCAACTTTCAAACCTTACAGTGGCTATGGGGAGTGTACACACCATTATTGATATGATGCCCTCTTCTTTGATATGCTATGGGACCACATTACTGCATATGTTAACATTACACAAACCTGATATGTGACATATGACCTGTGCAATCAAATGCAGTGTCAAACAAATGTGTTAGTTGTGCAGATGCTGATTGAGATGCATACAATTTGTGGTTGCATATGTGTGCACGCCCTTATCATGATGGTTTGTTGCACCTACTGTTATGTGTACTACAGCAGTCACTATTCCGGGCAGGGGAATATTAGCATGGGGCATCTGCGTTTGCCAGTATTTGGTCAGTCTACTCTACAAATACCCCCAACTCTGCATGATTGCAAGGTCAACTCATGTGCACATCCCTTGGAGGTCACACAGTGCCGTCACTGTTGCTGTGGATTCAGGGTTATTTCTGCCACAATCATTCATAGCATCCTTTGGATCTCTGCTTCAGTGCACTGTTGTGTCATGATGACAACTCCTCCCCATCCTCAGCCTTTTTGCAGATGCTTGACAACTATGGCCTACACATGTGTGTCATTTTGCAGTGTCCCAAACACTGAACACCATGTGTAGCAGCCTAGTCCCTGCTAATAAATGGCAAACATACAGGTGTACACCAGCACTGGCAAGGTACAGATGGGGATGGTGGGCCTGAGGTGGGGTGAGGTGTTGGTTGTGCAGCACATGTATCTTAATTGATACTGCCTGTAGGTTTCCAACGTGGTCTTGGTACACCAGTACACATTGCAATGCATGCCTTTTCAGGACCTTTGCTCTTATGCATATGCTACCTGTAGAGAGGCATGGCTGATGTTTTCTGTGGTACAACTCTCCCATCTGATTACCCTAACCCATGGGCCACACTTATGCTGAGTCCAGGCAATTGCTGACATGGGTACTAGACAGATAGTACTTGCTAGACATTCCTGCAACTCCATCAGTGTTTTGGCATGTTACTAGATAGCCTGCATGACCAGTTTGCAACACATGATGACATCTGTCTTGGATGACCATCTGTTTATTTTCTACATTAATCCTGTCCCATATATTCTCACCACATACATGACTGCACTGTTTGCCATGGTATATGCAATGGTGAGGTATGGCCACATGTCCATCTCCTGGGTGCTACCTGTTTGGTATGGGATCCATGCCACGGCATGTAAGATGTGTGCAAGCCATGGCTGCCTCAGTTGTAGGTAGGTGGGCTCATTTGCTGGCCAAATGTCTTGGACAGCACACTATTTATTGGTGTGACCTTGGGGACCTCTACTTGCAGGAAGGTCCATACTCATGAAGAATGCATGCTGTCAGTACCTCAAAAGCTGCTTCCACTATATGTTATCTGGAGTGTATACACATATATGCTTCCAGTGTTTGTGAAGGCATGTATTCCCCATATTTGCTGTCCTAACATAGGATTCCATATTACACATTCATTGCTCATGTTAGGACCACATTGCAGTTTGTAAGTGTTGTGGACTGCAGTATTGTGATATGCCATAGTGTAGATTTGTAACAGTTGCCATCATAATAGTGGTATATACACTATTGGAGCACTGTATAAGGGTGATGTTTCAGACATGTCCCTACTGTAGACCATTTGTCCCACCATTATGTTCATCTCTTTCCACACATCTTGCAATGACAGGATGTTAGTTATATTGCAGGAGTCTTATATACCCTTCAGATACACTATCATGGTGACCACTGTGATGCAGTGCAGTTAACAGCAACAATACGTGAACATGTACAACATGCATTATGGGTAGCTGTGTTAAATGTGTGCATGGAATATACCATGGCCATAACATGACCGGTGTATTGACAAACCTGGACAAACACCCTACTCACCAGCTACAGGCTGCTGCCCTGGAGGTATAGGTTCATAGGTTCATAGGTAGATACTAGGCTATCTGCCCTAGGGCATTTATAAGCCTAGCCAGAGTGTGTTTGGCTTTCACCTCCCATTTAGATTAGTTAACTGTACCTCTGTATAGTAGGTCACAGTAGATAGCCCTTTAAGGTTAGTTTACTTTGCCTCTGTCTAGCAGGGACACAGAAGAGATCCCAGGGGTAAACTTATGATCTCCCATCCACTCGTCAAGATTTCTCTTGAAGAGGGTCAGTGAGGGGCTCTGCCTAGCATGAATTGGGATTTTGTTCCAGAGTGAGGGAAGCCTCTAGGATATGAATCTGTCCCTCCAGCATGCCCTATTTATTGCTGTGCTGAGGTTTAAGTCCCTGGAGCATGTAGCTCTAAGAAATTTGGATTTCCTGAGGTGGAGCATGTCTATTAATTCTGGGTTAGACATGGCTTTGTACGTGAGGCATAGATCACCTCTGAGTAGGCGGTAAGCAACTGAGTAGAGCTGGAGTTTCTTTAGTTGAACTGCATAGGCCATCTGTTTGAGGCCTGTGATCCTCTTGGTGAGGTATTTTTGGGGTCTCTCCAGTTGCTGCAAGTGTCGGGTAAGGTACATCCCAAATGGGGCATTGTATTCAATTATGGGCCTGATGAGTGATGAGTAGAGGGGCACAATGACCTCTCTTGATCTAGATGTGAACCCTTTTGTGATTAGGTGGTCTTTCTAACCACTTTGGCAACGTGATTGTCAAAGGAGAGATTACTATCTACTTGAGTCCCCAAATCCCTAATTACTTCTTCTGTACTTAATGGATTACCACAAACAAACGAGTGCAAAGCAGAAACTGGATAAAAAAATAAAGAAAAGAAAAGTATCACACTGAACACAGAAAATACAGGTTAGCGCTTTCGTTTATAAAATGTATAAACTTCTTCAGAAGTCTGAAGAAGTTTATGTATTTTATAAACGAAAGCGCTAACCTATATTTTCTGTGTCCAGTGTGATACTTTTCTTTTCTTTATTATTTTTGTATCCAGTTTAATGGATTACCACCTATGTGGTAATTTGTGGGCACTTTGTTTTTCCCAAAGGGGATGACTATGCACTTTTTGGCATTTAGCTTGAGGCCATGGCTCTGGCACCAGGTATCCATCTCTGTGAGACCCTTTTGGATGATGCTTGTGTCAGCCGGAGAGTTGATTATGGCTCCCAGATTGCAGTTATCTGCAAACTTAGTCAGCCATAGTCCTCCCGTGTTAGCCTGTACCTCAGAGAAGTATATACCGAACAAGAGAGTTCCCAGGACTGAGCCTTGTGGTACGCCACTTGTAACTGATTTAGAGTCTGACATGGCACCTGCAATTCTGACCATGTGGGTTCTATCCCTGAGCCAGTTTGCAACCCATCTTGTGACATAGGGGTTGATATTTAAGCTGGTAAGCTTATTTATGATGCCCGAGTGGGGTATTGTGTCAAAGGCTTTTGCGATGAATTGTATAGCTTATTTATGGCTGGGGTCCACCAGACAGGTCTCCTGCTTTTGGAGGAGTGAGTCTTGGTTTTATTTGGGATAGCACGATCCATGCATTGCTGTAGGTGCTCATAGAATGCGTTTGTAAAGGATTCTGTGGTTCAGGCAGTATTTTCCTCTGGCCTGGGGGCTTTGAAGAATTCCACCTCGGTTTTGAGAAGTGTGAAGTTTGCTTTTGAGAAATTTTTCACAGTGGTTTCCTTGGCTGGGGGTGGGGATGGGATATGGATGTCCAGTGGGATTAGTTTATGGTCTGATCTTACGAATGAGGGGTTCATCTCTGGTGTGGAACATAGAGTCCCCATGTTGGTGATGACCAGGTCCAATATGTTGTCCCCACTTATGGGAGTGGCGACCAGTTATTCCACAGCATTTGAGTTAATAAATTCTATGAACCGTTGGGCAAGGGTGTTGGGGCTTGAGTAGTTTTCCCAATCAATGTTTGGGTAGTTGAAGTCACCCAATATTATGGTGTTTGGAGAGACCTTCATATTCTCCAATGTTCTCAGGAAAGCTGAGTGGGGTTCCTGAGATTGGGAGGGTGATCTGTAGCAGGCTACAAACTGAAAGGCAGTTTTGCCCACTGTTAGTTGCACATGGATGGTCTCCGATGCTTCATGCAGTGCCACTAACCTGGAGGTGTGGGTATCTTTGATGAATATGGATACTCCCCCTCCTTTTGTTTTCCGGTCCGAGTTTTGGGGCCAAAAAGCATGGTATGAGTTATAACCTGGTAGTGCTGGGGTGCTCTCAGGAGCCTTGAACCAGGTTTCCGTTACTGCATAGATATCAATATTCTCCATACTGAGGAGAGCCTCGAGTGCGTGCATCTTGAGGTTTAGACTTCTGGCATTGAGTAGCACTACCCTTAGTTTTTTTTCTCCTTGTATTGTCTATGGAGGTGGGTTTGTCTTTTGAGCCTTGCCTAAAAAAGGCACTATGGGGGTGGCAAGAGCCTTAGCCAGTATTTGAAAGCCTAGGGGTGACAGGTGCAAGCCGTCCCTAGTGAAGCAACGTGGCTTGTCGAGCATGTCATTCCAGGCTGACAGACACTGGATCCCCTTTGAATGATGCCAATACTTTAGCCAATTGTTAAAATTGATCATTTTGTCTTTATACTG
>NC_056735.1:874501742-874504242 GCF_019279795.1 Protopterus annectens | reverse complement strand
GGCCATATGAGGTGAGAGAGGTGGGACCGCTGGGACAGGCCTTCCCAAATGTGCTATGGTGTTTCAGTTTTCAAACATATATGGGTTAGTAATAGTTAACACATTCCATGATTAGGTATAACAGCATGCACAGATATTCCCATTAACCCAAAATGCCAGATATGGAACAGTTGCATAGCAAACAGAACACATGCATATATGGTGGCCATTACAACAGTATGCAGGTACACTGATGGCAGCATGTCACCAATGTGGGAGTATTTCAACATGGCACATGCACAGAAACAAATTTCAATATTTATCAAACAATAGTACATATGTCTCAACAGTAGATTTAATTGTACACATACCCATTGAGTTATTTATTTAGATTATTGTTGTATATATGGTGTGGGGGGGAGAAAGATGTCAATTAACAACTTGTATATCCCTGTAGTTCTCATTACATTCTTAGTCAGTGCTGTAATCTGTACCTTACAGGTATTATTACACTACCCTATGGCCTTAGTTTGAACAGTGGTATGGTTGTAGACAACTATATACGTGAACTGTATTTTACCTGCAGTATATGCCTCTTACCTGGTATGCCTGTGGAGGTATTGTTTGTTAACACTACCTGATTGTTTCTACACATATTCCCAGATTCCAGGTTGATGTTATGCACATACCTCTCCATCTCTTCTTGCACACACTCTGGGCAAATCTTGACAACATGCAGATGAAACTGGGACATATTTTGACTATTGCCTCATTAACCTTTGGTGAGTTGCTACAATAACAGGTTTGTTTTCATATACATTTTCTGAATATTTACAGGTCCGACAGTCAGTTATATGTCATTAAATGCTGCCTAAATGTTAGAGATCATCACACTGATATGCCAGGGGGACAGGGTAACAGGCAGCAGATATGGGCCAATTATCTGGACATTCTGGACAAATCTGTACAATTGAGAAGTATGATTCTGCATACAGCTTACTACAACTCCCAGGATTCGAACCGTGGCTGTGTCTGCTAAAAATAAAACAGTGTAGATCATAGTTGAGTGTACTATTTAGATATTGCTCTGTATCTCCTTTGATTTCTGTCTATAAGTCTCCCATGCTTTTACAATCTGACCTTGTAATTACAACAGTCTTATACAGGGTTTCCTAGACAGTTTTATTATGTAGCACTGTGTGGATGACAGTGATGAGTAATACTTTATTATTCAGAGAAACTGCAACATTAACAATGGCCATACAATACCAGACTAAACAGTACCAGCCCAGGATTTCAATGTTTTATTTCTAGGCACATTTTTCATATCTGACAGACCTGTGGGGGGAATGTTTGTTAACACTACTTGAATGTTGCCACACATTACCAGATTCCACATTATTATTATGCACATATGTCTCACTCTGTTGCTGGACACACTCTGGCCATAGCTTCACAACATGGGGGTGGAAATGGGACATACTTTGCTTATTACTCTCATAACATTTTGGTGAGTTGCTAGCGTGACAGGTTTGTTCTTATAGAACTGAGTGCTATTAAAATATATATATAATGCCATTATATATATTTTTTACATTTTATGTATATACATTTCTTTTATATATTATATGTATACTGTTGCATTATTTTTATTACATTTTATAGTATTTGCCTCAAACAGATCAATGCTGGCTCAGTACTGAAAGTGTATTGATACATTTTTCAGGAATGTTTGAGTGATTTAACCTTCTATATGGATTGTTTTATTAGTTTAATTGTTTTTTTATTATGCATATACTATATGCTTGGTTTAATATAATGCTTCAAGTGATTGGTTCAACCTGTTTGCCTCACTTTGACTGATATCTGCATATATAAGCACGCTAGTTCATTCATTTTCTGTAGAAGGTCTGATGAAGCAGATGTGAAAGTGCTTATGTTTTAATTTCATGAGCGAATAATCCTTTTTTTATAACTCCTGGCACTGTTTTATTCCACTGGTGTTTGCTGTATAACTTTTGATTCGGTTTTACTCCTGAAAATTCATTACCTTCATTCTTACTAAATGCTTCTTCCCTGTAATAACGATTAGTCCTAGATGTACAGTATAACACAGAAGTTCCATCTGGCTGTTGAATTTCTGCCATTACACACTCAGCAGTCTCTCTATCAATGAGCTCTCCCTTTTGCCAGGTTTCCCCATGATCAATATAAAATGTGAATGAGTGAGGTTTGGGGCAAGGAAACACTAAGTGACCACAACAGAAATAAAAGTAATTACTATACAAAGTGTAGGCAGGTATTATCAGCTTGCCAGACTGCAGCTGGATGCCATGTCCTGATTCAACAGCAAAAGTAGCCCAATTTCCTATCTCATCACCTATGACATCTTCAGTAAGGTCAACTACTCTGCTCCATGTTGTGCCTTTGTCTTTACTGGAGATATAACACCGTTTTGCTTAATTTTTGCCAATGTTTAGTTGCTGACCTTTAGTGACATCATTTTTATGCACATAAAACA
>NC_056735.1:874484492-874501242 GCF_019279795.1 Protopterus annectens | reverse complement strand
GTTATCCTTGGAGAATTTATTGTCACTTGGAAGATCAATACCCATTTCAGTCAAACCAGTGAAACTTGATAACCTTCCCCAAGGTAGAACAACCTCAAGGTACGGCCTCAGGCAAGGTTATTGTACCCTAACAATATTTATTCAGTTACAAACAACACACAGATGGACATGAAACAAGAAATTATTTTCAAGGGAGCTCATCCACAGACCTAAAACAACCTGAGAATCATTATCACCTCTTAGACACTCTGGAGAAAACTGTATGAGAAAGGGAATTCTAATATGGTTTAGGAACTACTTCTTGGCTAATGTCAGGGGTCACTAGCATGGTAGTGCATTTAGTCCCTGGGATTTCCTCACTATTTCTCAGCTAAGGAAAGAATAATAGAGATAGCAACAGTATAAAATTCAAAAAAAAGCTGAATGATAGCCAGTACAGTGTGCTTTGCAAGATACTGAGCTGAAAATGGAGTAAGGAGAGATAACATTTGGCTTAGAAGATTACTATAAGGAAAGTAGAATTCATTGAAACATGGCTTATGAGGATCACATGTTCTGGTGGTCAAACAGAGGAGTAGTGATATCCTTTTACAATGTATGAAGAAGAGGAAATGTTTTACAGCTTAGAACTGAAAGGAAATCAAATGCAAGGTGAAGTCATAGGTATAATACAGTCTGTGGTTTATGAGCAATGGAAAGTGATAAATAGAGGTCAGGAGGCAGAAAGTGACCCAGTGGGAAAAAGAGTAAGTCAAAAGGCCAAAATATTCCCATGTCAAAAGAAAATGCACCATGTAGAAGATCAGATCCTTACTGAAGAACAATACTGCAAGGTGCATATTAAGAAGGAAGGTTTGTAGGAAGGGAGGGAATGCATATGGAGAAAAGTAAGGGGCAAAAGGCTGAATCCTGTGGTACTCCTGCTTTGAATGTATCTGAACATGGATCTATGTCAAAATAATGAATTACAATAATGCTGAGTTGCAAAACAGCGAGACAAAAATAGCAAAAGTTTACATTCATGAACATCCAGATCGTCGCATGTTTTTGCCATGAAAGGAGTCAGTTGGCCAGTGTGGTGGACTTTGATCTTTTCTCCACTGTAGTGTGATCTCGGAGTTGGTATATTTAGTTAGGGAGTGGGGTTAGAAGCCCCCCACTTGGGTGGGTTTTATTTACTATGTTTTTTTTTTAAGTTTTTAAGATTAAAGGTTAAAGATTAAGATTTTTGAAATGCCTTATTTTATAAAGGTTTGCTGTCTCCCCTCCACATAAGAAGTTCTCAAAAGAATGTTTTAATACCCCTCATAAGGTAAATTAATGGGGGCCAATAAAATGTTGTTCTACTTGGCCACAAATAAAGTAGCACATATAGTTTCATGAAAAAAACTATTCAGCTACTAGTCACAATCTTAAAACTAAAGATTATCCATTCTAAATGGTCCATTATAGTGAGGCCTTTGTTGGCAGTTGAATCATTTAGACCAATATAACTCATCTCCATGTCTTTTATTCTTTTTTATTCTTTGTGTTACTGGTTATATGCTGCCAAATAGTTGTGAACCAGGTCCGAAGTTATTTTAATATAAACACTGAATGCAAGTAATGATCATGTACTATGTGCTGGTCAGGATAGGGTCATACAATTTCTTATTGAATTGGGATAATTTAAAGGCCTAAAGCATAGAAGTTAATAACAAATATTGCAGGACTATGTGGGCAAAGCTTTCAGTGCCCAAGATACGTTATATAATCAGAAAGCCTTGACCAAATAAATGTTCTCTTTAGTAGTAGTGTCCAAGTTGTATCTGAAATCTTCCTTAAAAATCAGGGTATTAAACCTGCTAAAATATATATTTTTGTTGTGCTGCAAATTTAGGCAGATTAATAGATTGGTATGAGGGCTGTGTAATCCCTAGCATAAGATTTAAGTTATACTTCTCTGTTTCAATGATCATGAGTACTATATACCTCAGTTGTTAAAGTGGGGAGCCAAAGTATTGTACAGTTTCATCTCAGTTCTACAGACAAGGTGAAGTATAATGAGCCTGCTCATATGTCCTACTGAGAAATCAATTTAATGAATATCTTGTAACATAAAGTAAACTCTCACCAGTAATAACATATCTACTTTGACTATGTCATACATAAAGTTGACCCATCTTATTCTGCGCTCAAATGTTAAAGAACATATGTGGGTAAACCTTTACAAAAGAAAAGATGACAAATTGTGCCTGACTGCTGCTTTCAAATGAGAGTTGTTGCCATACCAATAAATTACCAGACAGCATAGTAATAAAGAAGATAGTTGATAGTTGATCATGGAAAACTAAATAGAGGTCATCATTTGATCCTCTCCCAGACTAGTCTAATAATTAATTAGCTAGTTTTATTGAAGACAAATAACTACTAGGGGATTTGTGTCATGTGATAAATAAGGTAGTATATAAAAATAGTAATACCTGACTAATGGAATGATTTGAATGTAGTTGTTCACATAAACATGCATACAGCATTCTAGATGCAATAGCTTTCCCTCTGTAATTCAAGTTCTAAATGACACGGCAAAAGTCATTCAAAGGTGGACATACAGAAGGTGTTCAACGTTTGACTTTAAAGAATATTATTACAACTTGAGAGTCCAATTACTAAGGGTTACTTAGAATAACAAATGAGTTTAGTGCAAAATCCCATTTAAAATAATGTGATGAGTGTAACACAGAGGGTCAAATATCAATCCATTAGTTGGCGCTTAGAGATTATAGTTTCAACACTGAGGGAAGCCCTTATGTAACTATATAAGATGCCACTGACCTAAATTTAAAGAGTATAACATCACAGGCACAAGCCAGGATAGATATTGTTTGTAAATATTCTTTTCCCTCCCTTTTCTATAATATCGCAATGTTGGTGATGTGTAAATGTTGACTCAACTTCAGCAAATAGTTAATGTTACACTTCAAAGCAATGTATCCAAGATCGTTATCTGTTGTGTTTTTTTACTGTTGCTCTCTTTAATAGTTCTGCAATTAACTGAGTCTGTAATGATGAATATAAAGGTTATGCTCTTTTGGATAGATCTGTTGACTATAATTCCATACTATAGGAAAAACTAATAGTGTGAAATAGGCAATGACTGCAGATACTTGGGTAAACCAAAATATACTGGTGTTTATCCCTCTGCAACACAGTATAAGCCCTACAAGAAATTCAGTACATAAGTATTATGTCATTACTAAATACTTTCCTATGTCAGTTTAGGGGGATAGGTGGATAGGCACAAAGGTTCACTTGAGATAAATAAATGCCACTCAAAATTATATCCCCATTCCACAAAATTCCCATTTCAGTTCTATATACAATTCCTTTCATTCAAAAATATAAAAGGAAAACTTTTTAATAAATATATACAAACTGATTAAACTCAATTCATGGAACATAAATGGTCTTCAAAATAAAAAGAAGAAGAATCTAATTATGCATCTTATTTACCAAAATAAATCAAATATTATGTATCTCCAAGAAGCACACATGACAAATGACCAGTGGGACAATGACAAAAATAAAAATTGGATTAAACAAATCATAACAGCAGGAAACAGTACTGTATCCAAATGAACAGCAATTATAATTAAGAAATCCTTTCTGTGGGAAATCTTAAACTACAATTCATATATAAATGATAGATGATGGTACTTCACCACAATAATCCTCACTGGTCAAACTTATAATTTTATGAATATTTATGGATCAAAGAAAACTGTCTATTTTATTTATGAGTATCTATAACTTTACAACCCCCAATCATTACTATATTATCGGCAGAGACTGGAATATTCTTATTAACCCTTACAAAGATGGATCTCATAAAAATAGAAAATAACACCACTCATAATAAGAAGAACTAATAGTCAATTTGATTTATTACACTCTAATTAATGTGCCATCATGACTACTCAACTAATAAATACACATATTTTTCTTCAACTGACAAAATATGGTCAAGAACTGATTTTTTTTATCTACAAAGTTCTAGCAAAAACAGACAGTGAATATGGAGATGAAGTCAGATCAATCTCTGATTATTCAACAATCTCAATCACTATCAACACTACCACCACAAAACATAAACATTATTACTGCTTTAATTGGTCATTCAATGCTAACTTAACAAAAAAGGAAGAAGTACTACAAGAAACAAATCTCATCCTAACTAGACTAGAACAAAATCTAACCATAAATGACAGACCCTTTGACATACAAATGAAGTGTAATTTGTGATGACGTTAAAAAGATCCACCTTTAAAAACAAAGAGATATGGAAAAACCAATTGGAGAAACACCAGAAGTAGAAGCAAACCCTAAACAACACACCCTGAGTTTAGACAATATATTTAAACCTACAAAAAAACTTTATGCCTTTGTGATTCATATGATCAATCATTTATTGAACTTACGCTAACAGAAGCAAATACATTGAATTGGATCAAAATTTACAAAATATTAGCCAGACTAATAAACATTAAAAAGATCCTCTTAGGTTCATAGGTTCATAGGTTCATACTAGGCTATCTGCCCTAGGGCATTTATAAGCCTAGCCAGAGTGTGTTTGGCTTTCGCCACCCATTTTAAATTCATTTTGCTATGCCCTTTTTCAAGGTTAGTATACTGTGCCTCTGTCTAACAGTGACACAGAAGTGATACCCAGGGTAAACCTACTATCTCCCATCCACTCATCAAGATTCCTCTTGAAGAGAGTCAATGAGGGACTCTGCCTAACCTGGACTGGGATTTTATTCCAGAGTGAAGGGAGCCTCTGGGTTATGAATCTGTCTCTCCAGCATGTCCTATTTATTTCAGTGCTGAGGTTCAAGTCTCTCGAGCGCATAGCTTGATGGGATTTGGATTTTCTGAGGTGCAGCATGTCCATTAATTCCGGGTTGGACATGGCTTTATACGTTAGGCACAGATCGCCTCTGAGCAGGTGGTATGCCACTGAGTAGAGCTGGAGTTTCTTTAACCGGGCAGCATATGGCATCTGTTTGAGCCCTTTGATCCTCTTGGTGAGGTACTTTTGGGGTCTTTTCAGTTGCTGCAGGTGTCTGGTAAGGTACATCCCAAAAGGGGCATTGTACTCAATTATGGGCCTGATGAGGGATGAGTAAAGAGGCACGATGACCTCCCCTGATCTAGATGTGAATCCCTTCATGATTAGGTGGGCTATATAAAATGTTTTTCTAACCACTTTGGCCACGTGGTTGTCAAATGAGAGATTGCTATCAACTTGGGTCCCCAGGTCCCTAATTACTTCTTCCGTACTTAATGGATTACCACCTATGTGTTAATTTGTAGGCACTTTGTTTTTGCCAACGGGGATGACTATACACTTTTTGGCGTTTAGCTTGAGGCCATGGCTCTGGCACCAGTTGTCTGTTTCTATGAGGCCCTTTTGTAGGATGCTTGTGTCGGCTGGAGAATTGATTATGGCACCCAGTTTGCAGTCATCTGTGAACTTGGTCAGCCACAGTTCTTCCGTGTTAGCCTGTACCTCCGAGAAATATATGCCGAACAAGAGAGGTAACAGGACTGAGCCTTGTGGGATGCCACTTGTAACTGGTTTGGAGTCTGACATGGCTCCAGCAATTCTAACCATATGGGTTCTGTCCTTGAGCCAGTTTGAAACCCATCTAGTGACATAGGGGTTTATATTTAAGCTGGTGAGCTTATCTCTAATGCCCGAGTAGGGTATTGTATTGAAGGCTTTTGCAAGGTCCAGGTAGGCTGTGTGGACCACCTTCCCCTCGTCAATGGCCTTGGTGACTGTTTTAAAGAAATCAACCAGGTTTAAGAGGCAGGATCTGCCCTTAACCAAGCCGAACTGTGTAGGATCCAGTGTCTGTAGGTCCCCAATATCTTTATTTATGAGGTCCATGATGATCCCTTCCATAGCTTTGCAGACCAAGCTAGTCAAGCTTATGGGGAGATAGTTTCCAGGATCCGTTGAGGCACCACCTTTGTGGAGAGTGACCACTGTTGCTGTACGCCATTCTTTGGGTAAATATCCTGTAGTAAGGCTGAGACTGAACAGTAGTTTTATGTTTGGGTTTAGTTCTTCTTGGAGTTCATGTAGGATGCAGCCCGGGACACCGTCTGGTCCCATTGATGCTGTGTTTTTTGCTTTGGAGAGGGCGGCTTTTACCTGAGCATCTGAGATGTCAGGGGGGCAGCACTCTGCTGGGATAGATATTTGCCCTTTTGGTGGGGAAGGGGGGGGAGAAGTTTGCGCTGAACCTGTCAGCTAGGATGTTGGCAATGTCTGTGGGTTTGGTGTATTTTTTGTCATTTTGGACTAATTCTGAGCATATCTGGGAATTCCCACCCAGGTTCCTAACATAACTAAAGAAAGCCTTGTGATTATCCTTAGTGTCCTGTGCAATTTTTCTCTCGAAGCTGGCCTTAGACGATTTTATGAGTGCCCGTAGTTTTTTGCTAATACTGATCAGAGATGCCTTCCCTTTTTGGGATTTTGCTCTATCATGTAGTAGCTTCCTCCTTCTATTGTATAGTTTGTTTATGGCTGGGGTCCACCAGACAGGACGCCTAACTTTGGAGGATTGGGTCTTGGTTTTCTTTGGGATTGCATGATCCATGCATTCCTGAAGGTGTTCATAGAATGCATTTATAAAGGATTCTGCGGTCTGGGCCGTATTTTCCACAGGCCCGGGGGCTTTGAAGGATTCCACCTTGGTTTTGAGGAGTGTGAAATTTGTTTTAGAGAAGTTTTTCACTGTGGTTTTCTGGGCAGGGGCTGGGGTCGGGATGTGAATATCTAGTGAGATTAGTTTATGGTCTGATCTTACCAGTGAGTGATACACTTCTGGTCTGGAGCATAGAGTCCCCATGTTGGTGATGATCAGGTCCAGTATGTTTTCCCTCTTGTGGGAGTGGCAACAAGTTGTTCCACAGCATTTGAGTTTATAAATTCTAGGAACCTTTGGGCTAGGGTGTTGGAGCTAGAGTAATGCTCCCAGTCTATGTTAGGGTAGTTGAAGTCGCCCAATATAATGGTGTTTGGAAAGACCTTCATATTTTCCAGTGTTCTCAGGAAGGCCGAGTGGGGTTCCTGGGTTTGGGAGGGTGGTCTGTAGCAGGCTATAAACTGGAAGGCAGTTTTACCCACTGTTAGTTGCACATGGATAGTCTCTGATGCTTCGTGCTCTGCCACCAACCTGGAGGTGTGGGTATCTTTGACGAATATTGATACTCCCCCTCCTTTTGTGGTTCGGTCCAAGTTTTGAGGCCGAAAAGCATTGTATGAGGTATAACCTGGTAGTGCTGGGTTGCTCTCAGGAGCCTTGAACCAGGTTTCTGTTACTACACAGATATTGATGTTCTCCATGCTAAGGAGAGTTTCAAGTGTGTGCATCTTGAGGTTTAGACTTTTGGCATTGAGTAGCATTACTCTTAGTTTCTTATCCCTTGTGATATCTATGGACGTGGGTTTGTCTTTTGAGCCTTGCCTAAAAATGGCACTATGGGGGTGGCAAGAGCCTTTGCCAATATCCAAAAGCCCAGGGGTGACAGGTGTAAGCGGTCCCTAGTGAAGCATCGTGGCTTGTCAAGCATGTCATCCCAGGCAGACAGGCATTGGGTCCCCTTTGAATGACACCAATACTTAAGCCAATTGTTGAAATTGATCATCTTGTCTTCATATTGTGGCATCATTCTTGGTGAGGGTAAGATGCTACTCAAGGTCAGGGTCATACTGGCCTGGGCTACATGCTCAGAGAGCTCCTCTATGTCTCTTTTCATGTAGTCCAGGGAGGTATGTCTCAGGTCATTCACACCAGCATGGACAATGACTGAGTCATATTTGTACTTGCCTTAGAGTGACCTGAGTGCTTGTGTTATGTGGCGGATCCTAGCGCCGACAGGCAGCTCACCGTGACCTTCTCCTTGTTCAGCCTGGTGAGCGGGATGTCAGTGTGCCTGACAATAGTCACATATTACAAGTGTATCAGGTGTGTTGTTTAGCCTTAAGAGCTGTGACTGTTTGGCACACTGGCTTTGTGAGCTATGTGTTGCACATGTTTTGTTTTGGGATAGCGGTTGCTTCTGTGTCTGCTTTGGAGGTCTCTGCTGCTTAGGCAGATTTTTATTTAGAGCCTCCGAGTCTGTTTTTGTGTGTTTATGTGTTTGGTTTGCTGTCGTGGTAGGTCTATGTGAGACTGGAATTGTAGTGAGTGTGGTTTCCTTCTCCTCCTGACTGGTTACGCCAGTACTGAGTTGAGAGATCTTAGCCTCCAGTTTGGCTATATGGTTGCATCTGTCACATGTGTTCGAATTTGTTGGGAGGAGGAGAGGATTGTCTGTGTACATGAGGCAGTTGTAACATTGCCTCAAGATTCCCAGATTCATCAGCTGGACCGGAGAGGAGATTGACAACTGACCTTTGGACATGCTAGAATAATATTGGGAATTCCTTTATCAGTGAAAAAAGGGGCCAATGGGGAACAAGGTACTCAAGGGGAGTTTGTGATGGTGTAGCGCTTTTAATTTTTCAGTGCTGACTTATATAATTGCTTTAGTGAGCAAGTGCCAGGCTTTAGAGTAGTAATAGGGTGTTTATTATGAGAACTAGATCAGTTCTAAGGGAAAAAGTGAAGAGCAGACTTTATGGAGCCGAGAATGGTTTAAACCCAATTTTATACAGGGGGACATGAAAGAGCTAGAAATTGGCTCAAAACAGCCAATAGACTACCAGATTCTTGTGCTGGGAACACTCCTCCAGGGATAGATATGCTGCTCTAAGCTCCCCACTGCCACTGGTGAACAAAGAAGCCTCCCTTTATCCAAGAAAGGAAATGGGCAACACAGGAACTTTCCAAAAGTCCAGAATACAGCAAAGCTTGTATTTGGACTACTCTAGGTCAGGAAAGACGGGAAACAAGGATAATTTATTTTTCTGTTTTTGCAACAAACAGCAGGGAAATGCAATAAATATGTAACACAGGCTAGCACACTTGAGTTTGTAGCCTCAAAAGGTAAATGCAACAAACAGGACAAACTTTAAAAGTGCAGGTGCAAAAACAACTTTAAACAGTTTGAAACAGTTCAAGAAGCAGAAATACTTGCAGTTTAGCTAGATTGGACAGTTGCCCAGGTAGTAGCAGGAAAAAAACACTTTTATCAGGTTAGCAGTGCTCTTTTAGCCTCTCTGCTGCTAGCACCACTCTGTAGGACCACGAGGAGCTTGGTTGAGTAGTAACAAGCGCAAAAACTGTGCCAAAGTGGGTTTTATACAGGGGGACTTGAAAGAGCTAGAAATTGGCCCAAAACAGCCAATAGACTACCAGATTCTTGTGCTGGGAACACTCCTCCAGGGATAGATAGGCTGCTCTAAGCTCCCCACTGCCACTGGTGAACAAAGAAGCCTCCCTTTATCCAAGAAAGGAAATGGGTAACACAGGAACTTTCTAAAAGTCCAGAATACAGCAAAGCCTGTATTTGGACTACTCTAGGTCAGGAAAGATGGGAAACAAGGATCATTCTTTCTTTTTTTTCTTTTTTGCAACAAACAGCAGGAAAATGCAATAAATATGTACCACAGGCTAGCGCACTTGAGTGTGTAGCCTCAACAGGTAAATGCAACAAACAGGACACTTTAAAAGTGCAGGTGCAAAAACAACTTTAAACAGTTTAAAAGAGTTCAAGAAGCAGAAATACTTGCAGTTTAGCTAGATTGGACAGTCGCCCAGGTAGTAGCAGGAAAAAAAACACTTTTATCAGGTTAGCAGTCGCTCTTTTAGCCTCTCTGCTGCTAGCACCACTCTGCAGGACCACGAGGAGCTTGGCTGAGTAGTAACAAGTGCAAAAACCACGCCAAAGCGGGCTTTATACAGGGGGACTTGAAATAGCTAGAAATTGGCCCAAAATGACCAATAGACTACCAGATTCTTATGCTGGGAACACTCCTCCAGGGATAGATAGGCTGCTCTAAGCTCCCCACTGCCACTGGTGAACAAAGAAGCCTCCCTTTATCCAAGAAAGGAAATGGGCAACACAGGAACTTTCCAAAAGTCCAGAATACAGCAAAGCCTGTATTTGGACTACTCTAGGTCAGGAAAGGCAGGAAACAAGGATATTTTTTTTGTTTTTTTTTTCTTTTTTTGCAACAAACAGCAGGAAAATGCAATAAATATGTAACACAGGCTAGCGCACTTGAGTGTGTAGCCTCAACAGGTAAATGCAACAAACAGGACAAACTTTAAATTACAAGCGCTAAAGCAGGGTGTTAGAAGAGATAGGAAATGGCCCAAAACGGCCAATAAACTACAAGTCACTGGGCTGGAACCACTCCTCAAGGGACAGATAGGCTGCTCAGAGCTCCCTACTCTCACTGGTGAACAAAGAAGCTTCCCCCTATCCAAATAAGGATATGGGCAACACAGGAACTATGACACAGCCCAGAGATGAGCAATACCTGAATATTGGACTATTCTAGTTCAGTAAAGGTGGGAAACAAGGATATATATATTTTATTTTTACAAAGTAGCAGAAATTAGGTACAGAAACACAGTAAATGCTTTAATTCAGCTAGCACATTTGAGTGTGTAGCCTACCAGTTAAACTAAGCAAAAACAAACTTTAAAAGTGCAAAAAACTCAGAAATACAGACAGGAATGCAATAAAACAACTTTGCAGAGCTTATTTAGTTAAAGAAACAAGGAAGTCTATATATACAGATAAGCAGCTAAAACACACAAACACTTCAGATGCAGTGCAACATAGAGTACTTGAGTTGTAGCAATATTAAGGCAATTACAGTTATAATAAATGCTCTGAAATATACTCTATATTTCCAAAATGTTTAAGAAGCACAGTCAGAACACAAGGAGATTCAGGCAAAAAAAAAAAAAAAACGTTTTTTTCTTGAAAGGGAAAAAGGAGAAACAGAAGGCCTTATTAAATGTTCTCTTTGTATTAGGTAGAATGAGCTAATGACACTAGACTGGGAGGAGTGTCACAGATCAGATTTACAGTAGGGGTGGGCAACTGCAAAGCCAGCAAGTATAAACAGCAAGACACCAACTGGGAGGGGGGGTGGGGACAAAAACAATAGCCTACAGACAGTAAGCACTAGAGAAAGCCACAAACAGCCTACAGACAGTAAGCACTAGAGAAAGCCACAAACAGCCTACAGACAGTAAGCACTAGAGAAAGCCACAAACAGCCTACAGACAGTAAGCACTAGAGAAAGCCACAAATGAAAGTTTTTAAACAGATAAAGATTTGTAAAGATGCAGAATTCTTTTAACTGCAAACAAATCAGTTACTTGTGCAGATTAGTTAATAGCAATAAAATACACTCAAAGACTAAAAAGCAGGCAATAAAAATGCTATAAATTAATTGTTAGAAACAATAATCTGTATAAATAATCGACAAAAAAAGGATACTTATATATCTCAGCTAACAGTTGTGGTTAACAACTCTCATCTACTCTGCTCAGTGTGTATAGACAGAAACCCTATCAAAGTTAGGGCTTAAATACCAGAAAAACAACTTCTTTTTTTTTTTTTTTTGCAAAAACACAAAAGAACCAGCCCCCACTAGCCAGCAGAAAATTAACACAATCTAGCCAAGTTAAAGAAAGGCTTCAGCTAAAAACAATAGCCTACAGACAGTAAGCACTAGAGAAAGCCACAAACAATAGCCTACAGATAGTAAGCACTAGAGAAAGCCACAAATGAAAGTTTTTAAACAGATAAAGATTTGTAAAGATACAGAATTCTTTTAACTGCAAACAAATCAGTTACTTGTGCAGATTAGTTAATAGCAATAAAATACACTCAAAGACTAAAAAGCAGGCAATAAAAATGCTATATATTAATTGTTAGAAACAATAATCTGTATAAATAATCAACAAAAAAAAGTATACTTATATATCTCAGCTAACATTTGTGGTTAACAACTCTCATCCACTCTGCTCAGTGTGTATAGACAGAAACCCTATCAAAGTTAGGGCTTAAATACCAGAACAACAACTTCTTTTTTTTTATTTTTTTTTTACAAAAACACAAAAGAACCAGCCCCCACTAGCCAGCAGAAAATTAACACAATCTAGCCAAGTTAAAGAAAGGCTTCAGCTAAAAACAATAGCCTACAGACAGTAAGCACGAGAGAAAGCGACAAACAATAGCCTACAGACAGTAAGCACTAGAGAAAGCCACAAATGAAAGTTTTTTAAACAGATAAAGATTTGTAAAGATACAGAATTCTTTTAACTGCAAACAAATCAGTTACTTGTGCAGATTAGTTAATAGCAATAAAATACACTCAAAGACTAAAAAGCAGGCAATAAAAGTGCTATATATTAATTGTTAAAAACAATAATCTGTATAAATAATCAAAAAAAAACAGGCTACTTATATATCTCGGCTAACAGTTGTGGTTAACGACTCTCATCCACTCTGCTCAATGTGTATCTCCTATGATGTTGAATTTCTTCCTTTCTGTGTATGTATTGTAAATATGTTAAATTAATAATTTATTTCTTAAAAAAGAAGTGTGTGTTACGGTGCTAAATGAGTAGTGTGCAATGAAACAGGTTAATATATGAACCTGTTTAGTTTTTGTTGAGGAAGTGGACAAAGGAAGCCATTATTTTAAGATTTTGTAAATACCTCAGATGCATATAAAATAAATGTGTGCACAGGTGGGTAGAGAATGAAACCTGGGATGTTGTAAAATGTAGAGATAGTGGATTAATTCAATATTGTTGTGAATGAAGTCATTTGTGGGCTCTAACTCGAAGAAATGGTTAGATTTTTTATTCAGTTTAGGTATGGTCAAAGATTATGACTCTTAATCATGAGATGTTTAGCAGCCTATTATCTTGTTGTCATATTAAGAATTTGATTAATCAGTATTTACCTGCAAATTTTATATGGCTCATAGTGAATAGATATACATGTGACAGGGTATTAATAAAATATTGGATTAGGCAGAGTTGGTCTTTAATTCCGGTATTATTTGGTCTTTGTTAATCCTATTGTAAGCAGGCTGACGCTGGCTGCGTTAAGTTCTTTAACAATACTTGACAGGTGTTCTTACCTTAGTAATATTATTTGAAGATGACATCATGTTATAGATCTCACACAGATGTGACATGTTAGAATGTATAAATTTAGTGTCCCAAAGGGATAACTAGAGACTCTTAGCTGAATTCCATGAACTCCAGACACTCCTTAGTAGTGAATCCTCTACTCCTTAGGAACATGCTGAAAACCAGAGAAGCTGTGGATAGCAATTAATAAAAAGCTGAAGAATTTTATCTGGGAGGGGAAGACAGCAAGCTTTGAGTGGAATATGCTTATTCTTCCAACAGAACAGGGCAGATTGGGATTGCCAGAGTTGAATGGGGTATTCAAGAGCAACACAGTTAAGGCTCCTATACATAGCACAAGTAGAAGACTGCAATTCAAAGTGGAAAGAGATGATAATGTAACATGAGGGGAGTTCAGATAACAGGGAGAGACTGGGATTTTGGATGCAGATTTTTAAGGAGAATAATCATACAAAATATTAGATTCATAAAGTAGCAGAAAGTAATTCTAAGAACTAAGCCAACATGGAAATAGAGAAAGAAGATTCTGCCAATAGGGATGACTGCAATTAGAGATACAGACAATAGGCAAGGGGGGGGGATACATTTGAGAAAACTGGTGAAGGAACCATGGTATTGGGAGCAAAAAACTAAATAGCCAAAGGTAATAGAATGGGAAGATGCCAATAACTTATTTGGACTGCAGGTTAGAGATTGCTTTCCATATCAAGGATTGATACCAAAATATAGGCAAAGAGAAAGAAATAGGGGGTCCTAAATGAAAGACTAGCACTGCTACAGTTTTAGTAGAATCTAGAACAGAAGTTGCCATTAAGAAAGGAATAATTAGTACAACATATAAAATCTGGCATGATAACTATAAGAATCAATCAGAGAAGGTTAGGAATGATTGGTAAGAGAGACTGGATAAGCAATTCACAAAAAAAAACAATAAAGGAATATATATACCTGTCACCTAAATGTGCAACAAAATCTAGAAGATTTAGGATATTTGCCTGGAAGTGTTTATACAGGTATTTTTATACTCCAAGCAGACTCCAAGGAATTTTTCCTCAAGTAGACAATAAAAGTTGGAGGTGTGATGGGGAAGAAAGAGTTAACTGGTAACATATGTTCTGGGAGTGTAATGAGTTGTCAGACTTTAAAGATTCCCTGCAGACTGCTCTGTCGCAGATGCTAGGTGAGCAAACTGGAGTAACTAGGGAAATGCTTTTTGATTTTAGCTATGATACAGAATCAGAATTGTCTAGACATAGTAAGTTTTCCTGAGTCTATTTATGATGGCTGCCAAAAAAGCAATTACTAGAAAATGGAAATCAAAGTCTAAACCAAGTAGCAAAGATAGTAGTAGAGATAAAACAATTGGAACTGGGAACTTTAGAAATGGGTAGGAGCAAATTACTTATGAAAAAATGAGAAATGTGACATCAATGCATTCTAAGGAGGAACGAGGTTTAAAAGAAGGCAGGATTTGTAATGGTTGACTGGCAATGACTGGATAAATTAAAAGTGATGTATAACATTTACAACTACTGTTGTGTCAGCACAGTTTGCAATGTATAATGTTTGCAACTGAGATTGTGTCGCTATGGTTTATTTTTATTTATATAAATGTAAGATTGCCTATGTCATACATGATAATTTAATAAAGATGTTTCTTGTTAAAATAAAAATGCTGTTTTCTTCCAAAAATATTTATTAGTTAATAAATAAGCACTTATACAGACCTTCACAACTTACAGAGCTCATCCATCGACTTAAGATGTTTGAGAAAACAGCCTCTGTTTGACTTTTTCCTCTGGAAGAGAGGATTCACTGTTAAGGAGTGTCTAAGGTTTATTGAATTCAGCTAAGAGTCTCTACTTATCCCTTTAGGACATTTTGGACATTTCAACTTTCTCCTAAACCATCACTGGTATGGGTAGGATAGAAATCTGGGCAGGGAAACTAGTGGGTTGTTCAAGTCTTTTTTGTCAACATGATTAAATACAGGAGAGGAAAATTTGAAAAGTCCAGGTTTAACATTAAAAGGAAAACCAAAGAGCATTTGAGCAAGATAGTGATATGGTGCATGGTACTTATAAATATTAGGATTTGGGATGTCCATAAGACTATTTCTGAATCCCATAACAGGAGAATAAAGAAGCCTTAGACAGCTGTACAAGTGGCAGTATTTTTTGGTTTCCATTTCCAATAATATAGTGTGGTATGACAGGCAGCATGAGAACAGTTTACAGTGTAAGAATAAAAAAAATCAGAAAAAGATCAGCAACAATAGTATAAAATGGGATGGAGGATATTCCTTTTAAGCAACACAAAAGCTTGTGCAAAGATAAAAATGTGTATTGGATATTTAATTAGTTCATAAAGACAGACATTTATGTTATCATGAAGCACTTTTTGTGTTTCCTGTAACTAGGAAGAAACGGTTTAGAAAAAAGGTTTTGTATGTGTATCTTGAGGTGACAGGGCAAATTCATCCAAATTTGAGAGACATTTTTAGATGTTATTTTTCAGGCATCTGCATTAAAACAGAAAATGCTGTACTGAGTACATGAAAGAGTTTAAGGGAAGAAAGAGTGCTGGTGGAGATGTGAGATTGTTTTTGTTTTAATGTAACTGTATTGAAACTGTGATATCAGATTTTATTGTCGAGTTTTAAGAATGTAATATTAGTTAATCTGTGGCTGGTTGACTATGATAAGTATTGCAAAAGTTTAGTATTGTAGTATATGAATTCATGTCATTTTAAGATCAATTATGATGTCATTGCTACTAATTAATGACTGTATTTAAGTTTCAACTGGATGATTGGGGTTTGTCTGAAGCAGTTCATTTTACTGTGTGAATGGAAGCACTTACAATAAACCCCTTGGATTTAGGACTCCTGGTGTGTCATCTTTTTTCCTTTTTGAGTTTTTGGTGTTTTTCCTGGTCATATTTATGTTAAGGAATTTTTGTCATCTACTGATGATGATTCATAGTGATTGTATGAACAGTTGCCATAAACAGTGTCTTGTTTTCAGAGGTCTAACTGCTGGCTGTCAAACATTCCTATAGTGATGACATAAGTCCACTACTTTGAGAGTCTTCCTGTTTTTCATTGGCCTATCTCCTCCAATACTGACAGTTTTGGGCAGCTTAGATATTTGTAATATTCTTCACCAATTCCATAATTCAAAGGAATCAATTTCCTTCTTCCTGTCCTGTTTCTTTTCTTTTCTTTTTTTTTTTTTTTTGCTGCCTAGCTTTCATATCTATATGTCATTATAAAATACTTTTTTTTTGACATTTCGAATTTTTTAATGCTAAGATACATCCCTGCACTTGAAGATCTTACCAAGATCCTTTCTGGCCATTCTGCAAAGAATGATTGTTAAATTTCCTGAATACTGGGTATATTAATACTGATTATTGATTCAAGCAGGCAGATGTTGTATGTTGTTTTGATTTATTTTCCTCCTAGAATAAAGGTATTGATTTTACCAGGCATCTGGATCTCTGTCTTCATGTTAAGCTGTAGAGCTGCAGAACTGTTGTAAGATAACAATCTTGATAAGCAGAAACTTCAGACCATCTTGACTTTCAGCCTGTAATGTGGTATCATTAGTTTAAGGGGTAAA
>NC_056735.1:874471909-874483992 GCF_019279795.1 Protopterus annectens | reverse complement strand
AGTAAAAAACACATAGCTGGTATACTATGTATATAAATTTTATTTATTTATTTATTTGTCATTTGTTAACCAGGTTAGTCCAACTGAACCAGTGGCCCATTTTCAGTGGAGACCCGAGGAGAATAGCTCCAAAAAATGTGATAAGTTACATAAATCCAGGACTGTACAAATAAAAAAATTGCATAAACTCAAGATTGTACAAACTGACAATAAACAATTACACAGAAAGTATATACAAGTCAAATGGCATGTTATAAAGAACAGAGATAGACTTGAGTAACAGAAGATGAAATATCTGTGTAAGTCTAGAGCAACAAGTTAATATCAATGTTGGCATTACATTGTATTACAGAAAACAAGCTAGATAGGCAATGTAGCATGGAAGTGTTGCTATTTACATAAAGTAGATGTGCAAGGAAACAGCTAATCGCTAACAGAAATTGTTCAATCTACATACCTAAGAGATAATTTATTCACATTCTTAGTATATCATCAACATTTAGCTGTACTTTTGGTGCATCAATAACTATATCTATACCTTTTGCACATTATCAAGGCTATTAAAACTACTAAAATTCCCCTAAACTAGTCATATTCATGCTAAAAGCAAAAGTTAGAAGTTGAAATGTGCATACTACACATGCAAAACATAATCACTTACACTTACCCATACCAACACACCCCGGCCCTCCCAAAACAACCCTTTACATTCAAATATACAGTTAGCATAACAAAAATGCAAAAATAAAATAAAAATAAACATGCACCATATTTTATTTTCTACAATGTAAAAAAAAAAAAAAACTTTAAACAAAGCACACAAAACCTAAATATAATCCCCCAAAATGAATAGTATACACCTGAATCAACCCCAACATGAAATTAATTCTTACTAGAGCAAAAGTTAATGACAAAAAATGAAATGCTAACCGTGTAGGGTTCTGTTAATTCAAAAGTATTTAGCAGTTCATCTAGAACTATGGTAGTTTGTTGTGACTGTCAGATTACTCTGTGTGATCTGTCGTTATCAGGGTTCATTAAAGCATGCCAATCACCTCCTAGAGTAATGCAATGATTCTGATATTTAGATAGAATGTTGAAAATATCATAGACAAAGGTGTGTTGATTGGAGCAAGGGCCATGAATGTTGAGAAAAAGAATGGGTTTAACTAATTTAGGATAGGTGCAGACAAAAAGGCACTATCTGCATTTGGGGTCACTTTTTCTGAAGAGAATATCCCCTTGAAATTAATTATAGATAATGATAGCTACCCCCCATAGATGAAGTGTTATGACCAGCTGCAATGATACGTTTCATCCATTTCCTTTTACTATCATTATTCCAAATCTCATCTGTCATATGAGTCTCTTGTAGATATGTTACATTGTATCTGTTTTGAAATGTGAGGTGCATAATTAAGTTTCTTTTTTTTTTTTTCCTGGAGTCCATTTATATTCCATGAATCAATTGTTTTCATTGCTACAATTTAGTTTTTTATTCTGGCTGTTGCTTAGCTTAACTCTTGGGAATAGTTTGAAAGGAAATGAACCATCGAATTTAAAATAGATTTTAAGTAGAGTGACATATAATCCTCTAAATCCTGTACTGGTGCCTATCCACCCATCCATCTGGAAAAAATATTTGTTTTTGTCTATGGGTGCAAGGTTATGTAGCAGAGGGACTTTCAGATAACTACGTAACGTGTTCCAAATGTAGACAGCCATCAAAAGTACACAAGGTTCAGCTGCTCCTGATATTATACCCTGAAAAAGGGAGATTTTGCAGCGTAGCCCATTACCAGCGTGGTGCATACTGAGTAATTGGTACAACATCTAAACACAACTATTATAAATAGCTGTTAATACAACTTGAAGATAAGAAGTCAGTTAGAGTAAACCATTTCCAGGAAAGGTATTTCTTAGTTGACAGTAGCGATTAACTATAGGTAACATCTAAGAGGGGTGGGGTTATACCTTCCCTAACAAGCTTGTTGTACCTGAAGAATTACTAGCTAGTAAGGACAGTTATCTTGTAGTTGAAATAGTGTAGTATTACCTGAGGAGAAAAAACATTGAGGTAATCACCAAAATTTGGTGAGTCATTTAATTTAGCCATCTAATGATGAGTAGTGGACTTTTAGATGTAGCCCTAGTTGAAAGAAATGCGTAAGAGGTTTGAGGCCATCAGCCAAGGAGGTATACATTTATGTTAGTGTCTGAAAACAACATGTGTAACTTAAGTAAGTGGAGACCCCACAAAACACATCATATAAGGAGGTTTAGTCATTAGTCTGGAAACAATGCAATGATACTCCACCTTGAAAAAAATTGTATTTGTAATTTGAATTTGTATTTGCATCATGATGAATCAATAAATAGATTTAC
This sequence comes from Protopterus annectens, assembly GCF_019279795.1. NCBI lineage: Eukaryota > Metazoa > Chordata > Ceratodontiformes > Protopteridae > Protopterus > Protopterus annectens. Next base: position 874,481,607 of record NC_056735.1, on the reverse strand, counting down.
CTTGTTCTCGTCAAGGCACAAATCTTTGTCAAGAATTGATGCTTTCTTAATTTCACAAACCCTCACTCACCACAAAATGCACTACAAGATCCACCCAAGATTTATATAGGATCACTCTAAAATTCATATCTCTATAAACACCACGATAATGAACCCAAGCTCCTCTATCTTTAACAATTGGACCTTAAACTCAAACATCTTACAAGTTGATGAAGTGATAAAAGAAATTAAGATCACTCTCACCCAACTTGAAAGGGACCTTACGCTTACCCAAACTCCCTATGACATACATTGGGCAGCTGCATAAGCTGTTATAAGAGGTTATATAATTCAAAAAGCCTCATGGTATAAGAAAAACAATAACACCTCCCAAATCAAATTAGAATAACAACTAAAAGAAGCTGAACAAAAACTTCAACAAAGCTACTCCAAAGAGGCCCATGAAACAATGACTGATTTGCAAAAACAGCTCTATAACCTTTACTTGAAAAAAACATTCACTTGCTGAACTCAAATTGCTATACAAATACTCAGAATGGGCACAAACTCCCTCCAAAATACTTGCCAAACTAATTAATATCAAAAATGGTCGCCTCAAGATAAACAAAATTAAATATAAAGGAACGTTAAAGCAAAATGACTATGACATCATAAACTCCTTTGAAGAAATTTACAAAAGCATATATAATCTCCCCAATACGGATTCTAGAAAATAATTCAAGGAATTTACTGATAACCTGGAATTCCCACAATTTAATGATCCCAAAAAAAGTTTCCTAAAAATCTCCCCTCAAGTTAGATGAAATTAAACTTGCTATTAACAGACTCAAAGTAGGCAAAGCTCTGGGCCCAGATGGATACACTGCAGAACTTTACAAAAAATTCTCTGACCCTGTTTCCAAAATTCTGCTAAAATATTTACCTACATCATTCATTTTGGCATAACCAACAGATATCTAAATAATTTAAAAACCCTTCTAATTCTTAAACCAAACTCTGACCCTCTAGACCCAGCAATTATAGACTAATCGCCCTTATCAACATGGACTTTAAGATATTAGCTCATGTCATCGCTAATAGATTGGAAGAAATACTTCCTCACATAATATCACAAGAACAACTTGGTTTTATGCATAATAGGCAAAATTATGATAACACCCTTCTCCTAGATTCCCTGATCAGGATCCTAGGTAAACATACACCCCCCCCCATTATGCCTTAACTGTAGATGCTAATTAAGCTTTTGAGAAGGTAGATTTAAACTTTCTATTTAATACTCTACCTTGCTTTGGGATACCACAACATTTCATTAGCATTATAAAAGTATTATACCAAAATGCCACCACTGCTCTATACATAAACAAACTCAGACAAACCCTATTACAATTTCCAATGGAACACAACAATGATGCCCCCTTTCTCCCTACCTCTTTAATCTTTATCTGGAGCCCTTACTTCTATTTATAGCCCAAAAACCATATCATCATATACCTAAAATCTTAGATGAAAACCTCAAATTTTCTGCTTTTGTTGATGATCTAAAATTGTACTTTGAACTCCCTAACAGAGACCTTCATAAATTGATAAATTCACTAGAGTCATTTTCATTCAAATCCAATTATAAAACCAGCCCTAGCAAATCATGCATATGCCCTACAAACCCTATTGGCCACAAAGAATTCTACTTCCCGGATACTGAGATCAAACCCAATTACCGACTAAAATATGTAGGCATAAATTATACATACACCTGCAATGAAACTTTAAAAATTAATTTATTACACACATGGTTAAATATCGAAAGAGACATCTTGAGATGAAAGAACAGAAATGTATCCCTAATATCAAAAAATAGTATCACCAAAATTAATGTTCTACCTAGAATTCTTTTTCAGCTTAATGCAGTCTTTCTGATTGTCCCCAAAAATTCTTCACAAAGATGGAAAACGTCCTTTCCAAGTTTACCTGGCACCCTAAATCTGTTAAAATTAACTTTGATAAACTCTCACTCTCAAAAGACAATGGAGGTTAGGGCTTGCCTGACTTTAAACTTTACTATAAAGTTAGAAACTCTGGAAGAATGATCCAAATTCCCAATTATGATCCAAATCTAGGATGCTGGACCCCTCAGTGGATCAAGATCTGGTTTAATCTAATTAAATCTCACAAAATTAAATTGAAAATCTCTCCCCTTCCTTAATCTAAAATACAGCTCCATAACAAATTTCCACCCACTCCTCAAACACATGATCCACAACTATCAAAACCTGTTCAAATCAATAAATCGGTCACTCTTGACTTCATACAACCTATCCACTTAAACCCCAACCTAAATATCAACAACTAAGCAATAAACTTAGCCGATTTCCCCTCTAATTAAATACATCAAGGTCTGGGATCTATACAAATTAAACCAATACAATATAACAGACTTATGGAAGAAGGTAAATGTCCCCAATAAATGCTAAATTATTCTTAGACTGCTAATGACCCTCTTAATGGAGTTGCAAGAGAGTCTGTAAATTATGGTGCTCCCTGAGAATGAAATTAGAAAAAATAAGATATGAAAAATCCACCTTCTCGTGGGACACTGCAGTCTTACATATCACTCCTGGTAATCTCCCCAGTATCTTTAAACATATTCTTATTAAAATGTGTGCTATCATTAAATACTATATAACCAATAACTGGATTGATAAATCCCAAATCTCATGGAATGATTTCCAAAAACCTGGTGTCAAATTCATATCCTCTCATAAACTTGCCAATACTTCTTCAAAAACAAAATACACTACTTTCAAGGATACTGGGAGTTATTGCTAGATTTAATCCTAAAAGATTAAGGTTCCACCTTCAGTCTAACCTCTACTCCAAAACATCTATAGAACACCACCATGAAAATAAATAAGGCTTTCACCATATCTCTATCTCTCCAATTCTACTCACTGTCTATATATACCTAACCTGGCATCCATAAACCACTGTTTAATTTAAATTACTCTCGCTAACCCCTACCTCCATCTGAATCTATCTCTTAGGAGCCCCCACTACTAAACGAGTGACATCTATTTGTAAATACTGTACATAGGTTATTACTGTTCATATCCCACTTTTTTATTTTCCCATCTTTCCTCTCCCCCTTTTATTTTAAGTTAGTTTAGTTAAATTGTACTATAGACTTTTACTTGTCAGCTATAGCATAGATACTCAGGTATGTAACTCTTTCATCTATGAATGTCATAGTTGTTACACCTTGCAGTCTTTATAGGTTTATCACTTCTCTATGTGTATATACCTAATTGCTGTTTAAAACGTTCTGTGTTTGCTTCATTTTCGTTGCACAACAGTATCACAATGTTTCAACATGTATCTATGCAATCCCTCATTGGATTTTATATTTCCTTCGTTTAAATTGTAAAACTCAATAAAAAGTTATTGGGAAAAAAATTAAACGCTAACCACAACAAGCAAGTCAGAAAACATTACTGTCAAAACTGAGTTTGATCTAACTATTAAAAGAAACTAAAAAGAAACTGAATAAAATATAACTAAAACTATAAAACTAACAAATCCTAACATAACCCATGCCATGCTACTACACAACCTGACAAAATTAAAAAATGAAAATGTATCACAGAACTAAAAGAGACAATCCCATTGTAAAAATGCACACACACGCTCATGCACACACACACACACACACACACACACACACACACACACACACACACACAATGTAAAATGCATAAAGCCCTTCTCAGCAGAAACATAGGCCATTAATGTAGCCCACAATAAATTAAGTACATGAGGTATGGTTCATGTGATTCATGAAATATCTTGTACAGTCGGAGTAAGGAACTTATTTCGTAACCAGTCCTCATGAGATTCATTTCCTAAGCTTATGGTACACAACATTTTAAATATCACACACCAGACCCCACATACTGCATATTTATGCATAACCTACACATGACATGAACACAAAATGCAAACCATGTAATTAGCACATATCAATGAAATTTATAAGAATATTGAAAAAGAAAGCCAAAAAATGGAATAGCTATGAATTGATAATAGCAAACATTTTACCATAATAGCACATATACCAACTTTCTCCACACAAGATAACTATATCCAAGTGATGTGTATGTGTATATGTATATCTATATGCCTATAGTGTCTTTATCTTAGGTTCATAGGTTCTTACTAAGCTTATGGACAAAGACAACCAATGATAAACTCAGGCACATTACTAAAATTCATGGGAGACTAACAATGCCTCCCATTCCAGTTATCAAAAAGGGTTTTAAAGGCTGCTAGGGAAAAACTCTGCTTGATAGGTAGGGCAACCTGTTACAGAAATGGCACATACATTAGGTTAGGTATCTGTCATACCATCTGATGTTCTTGATGTGGAACCCTAAATTTAGGTCTCTAGAATGGGTGTTTGGTTTACAAATAGCTCTGCTTAGGTGAAGTTCAAAGAGTCCTGGGTTATTCATACCATGGAAGGCTAACCGGAGATCAACCCCCTAAGTCTGTATGACACTAAGTTAGGAGACAAGGCTTTTAGTCTATTAGAGTGTCTTCTGTGTGGAGACATGCATGAATGGGTGTATCTTCGTTTAAGGTTGTGCGTCAGGGCCGGCAACTCGGCACGTAAAAATCTACTGCCAATCATCAGTGGACTGGAGTTCCGCTGTGGTGACCCCTAACTGGGAAAAGCTGAAAAACACAACAACAACAACATAGTAGCCAAGGGTACTAGTATCAGACATATTTTTGTCAAGGAAATGTTGAATTCCTTTAAGTTGGTTTAGGTGCTTAATGAGGTACATGCAGAAGGGTCCATTGTATAGATTCATAGGTTCATAGGTGTTTACTAGGCTAATGACCACAAGGGCCTTTTTTAGCCTAGCCATGCATCCCAAATCTCTGAAGAATTCTGATATCCTTGATAAGTGTAAGCATGGGCCTTGGAGATGAACCATTTACAGGTTACCTGTTTGCATCAGAGACATAGGTGCCAAACCAGGAATGAATTTACGGTTTCCCATCCAATTATCCAAGTTGCACTTGAATTGGATTAGGGAGGAACTCTGCTTCATGTGGATGGGGAGCCTGTTCCATAGATGGGGTAGTCTATGTGATACATGACTATCTCTCCAGCAGGTCCTATTTATATCACAGGCAAGGTTTAAGTCTTTAGAATGGGTAATTCTGGTACTGTTTGTGGACATGCAGGAGGTCCATCAGAGTGGGGTCTGACAAAGCCCTGTATGCCAGGGATAGATCTCCCCTCAAAAGCCTGTAGGAGACAGAACACAGGGATAGAGCCTAGAGGTGGCTGCATAGGACATATTACTTATGCTCTGTATTCTTTTAGTGTGGAACCTCTGTGTACGTTCCAGTGTTGGATATGCATGGATAGGTACATAGCAAAGGAGGCTCTGTACTCAATGATAGGTCTGATGAATGATGAATATAGTGGAGCAATGACTTCTTGGACTTAGATGTCATACCTTTGTTTATAAGTTGCACAACATAGAATAATTTCCTTACCACTGTAGACACATGATGATCAAAGGTTAGATTACTATCTATGTGTGTCCCCAAGTCCCTGACTACCAAGTCAATTCTAAGAGGAGTGTTGTCAATATGATAGTTACCAGGGATGGATGACTTTCCAAAGGATACTATTATGCATTTCTTGGCATTTAGTTTTAGTTCATGACTCCAACACCAGTTGTTTGTCTGTGTTAGCCCCTCCTGGAGAACATTTGTGTCAGTGTGAGATTCAATGACAGCTCCTAATTTGCAATCATCTGCAAATGTAGTCAGCCAGAGACCACTGACATTGGCCTTGACTTCTGAGAAGTAAATGCCAAAAAGGAGAGGTCCAAGGACTGATCCCTGAGGTATTCCACTTGTGACTGGCCTCTTTGTAGAGATGGACTTCCCAATTCTAACTTCCTAGGTCCTGTCTGAGCCAGTTAGCTATCCACTGGGTGACATACAGGTTTGTACCTAACCCCTTGAGTTTGTCAACAATGCCTGAGTGGGATATTGTGTCAAATGCCGTGGCCAGGTCAAGGTAGGCAGTGTGAAAAGTTTGTCCTCATCCAGTGCTTTGGTGACCTTTTCAAAGAATTCCACCAAAGTGAGTAGGCATGATCGGCCCTTTATGAAACCAAACTGGATTGGGTCCAATGTCTGGAGGTTTGCTATATCTCTATTGGTTATCTCCATGATAATTCTTTCCATGGATTTACATATATGACTAGTGAGACTTATGGGTCTGTAGTTTCCAGGGTCTGTAGATGGCCCACCTTTGTGCAGAGGGATGATTTTTGCCTTTCTCCATTCATGAGGCATGAACCCTGTTTGGAAGCTACAGTTAAATAGTAATTCCAAAGGCCCTAATAGGTCATATTTTATGTTATTTAGAAGGCATCCTGGGGTCTTGTCTGTGTCTATTGATGCAGTGTTCTTGGTCTTAGAGAGAGCATTAAGCACCTGTTCCCTTGTGATAGTAGGGGGAGTTATATTTGACGATATTTACTGAGGGAAGGTTGAGGGGGAGAGGGGAGTAAATTTGGAGCTGGATTTATCAGTTAGGAGATTTGCTATATCTTCTGGCTCAGCATAGGTGGCTCCATTTACAATGTCCTCTGTACACAATTGTGTATTGCCTTTGAGGTTGTGGACATAGCTAAATAATGCTTTCTGGCTGTCCTTGGCCTGGGAGGCCAAACTTACCTCAAACTTGGCCTTGCTAGACTTTATTTATCCTCTGAGTTGTTTGTTTAGTTTAAGTAGGGTGCTTTTATCCTGCAGGGTGCTGCACCTCCTAATTTTTGCCATAATTTTCTTCCTCCTGTTATACATCCGATTGATTTTGCGATTCCACCAGGGTGCCTTCTTTTTTTATTTAGTTCTGTAGTTCTTCCTGGTGGTTACAGCTGCCTCTATACAGCTATTGACATGCTTGTACAGGGTTTCTGTGAACAGTTCTGCATAGGCAGGTGTCCTCAGGTTTTATAGGGGCTTGAAATTTTGCCAGGTTCCCACTTAATAGCAACAGGTTAGCCACAGAATAGTTCCTGAATATCCCCGGTTTAGCTGGGCATCCAGGTTTTATTTTTACTTCAAAGGAGACTATTTTGTGGTCTGACCTTACCAAGAAGGCATTACAGAAGGGGCTATGCAGCACTCTCCCATATAGTGAGGACCAGATCCAGTATGGTTGCACCCCTGGTTGGTGAATTGACTATCAGTTCCAGGGAGTTTGTGTTTACAAAATCCAGAAATCTATGTGCATGTACATTTGATGTTGTATAGGATTGCCAATTAATAGTGTCGTAATTAAAGTCATCCAAGAATATGCTATTGGGTTGGATGTTTAGTGTTTCTAATAATTTTAAATACATGGTATGGGTTTTTGGGTTCATAGTGGGGGAAATGTAGCTTGCAAGGAAGTGGTATTGGATTATATCTATGCTGATTTGAACATGGAACAACTCAGCTGCATTGTATTGTTTGACCAGCTGTGAAGTATATTTATTTTTGATGTAAATAGAGACACCTCCACCTTTAGTCCCTGCCTGTGAAGTAGCTGGTCTAAATGTGTGGAAGGCATTATAACTCTGCACTGTTGGTGTGCTGTCTATGGCTTTAAACCATGTCTCTGAGACTGCACAGATATCAGCATTCTTTAGGGTAAAGAGAGCTTCCATGGAGTGGCGTTTTTTTTTGTTTAGGCCCCTAACATTGACCAGTAATACCTTTAGATTTTCTTGGTTTTGATTTGCTATATCGGAAGTACTTTCAGTTTGGCATTGCTCAAAAAAGGCACTATGGGGGAAGACAATGATTCAGCTAATATTCAAAAGCCTATAGGGGAAAGGTGCAGACCATCCCTGGCAAAGCAGCGTAGTCAGTCATCTATTGTTCGTACTTGGCATCATCCTTGGAGAAGATAAAATGCTGCTCAATGCTAGGCTCATACCAGCCTGATACACATATTCTGAAAGCTCTATGATTTCTCTCTTTATATAGTCTAGGGAGGTATGTCTCAGGTCATTTACTTCCACATGGACTATGACTGAGTCATATTGGTAATTGTGATCCAATGACCTGAGTGCATGTGTAATGTGATGGATCCTAGCCTCTGATAAGCAACTGACTGTAACTTTCTCCTTACTCAGCCTGGTGAGACGGACACCAGTGTGTCTCACAATGGGTTATCCAATGACTAGAAGCAAAATGTTAGCACCAATCCCAAGAACAGAAGCAGGCCACAGCCTGTTTGGTGATCCACAGTCTTGTCTCAGATGATCCAAGGGTCTGTAGTCTTGTAGCCTTTTCTTGTAGATGCCTCGAATAGCAACCAGACCAATCAGGTACATTAAGCACAGACACACTCTCCAACCAGAAAGAGTCAGGAATCAAGGCACTCTGCTCCTACTCTCACCAGGATCAGAATAGAAGTACAGATTCCAAGCTGTCACCCACTGTATTAAGCAGTTATTAGGCTTTCTGGTGATTAGCTGCCTCCAGAAAATAAAGTCACTTTACTCCTTCTCTCACCAGGAGAAAAGAGAAGCAATAATCCCAAGATGACTATTGAGATGAAGAATGGGGGGTCTCCAATAACTGGTTGTCTAGCAATAGATGCTTAAAGGTAAGATGAAAAAAGTGGTTTATCCTAAACACTGCAGTGTGCACTAAGCAGTTAGATATGAAAGTGGGTAACTTGTCTAAAAAGTTAAGTTTTGGTAGAGAGCCACATTCTTTAAAAGAGCAAGATAGATGGAAGTGGGTGGGCACTTTTGTATTCTGGTACTATGGAATACAGTAGGATGGCCGATAAATTTAAATAGTTGAAGGGGGGTGATTTCACAAAATGATAATTTTGTGCTTACTCACACCAGCCAGTAAAAGCAGAGAGGAAATAAGAGATATGGCCAAATTCACATAATGGGCAGGCAACTAGAAAGACAGTGGTGTTTAAGAACACAACAGTAACAGGGTAGGACATTTCTGGCTGACTCACAAGAGACAGAGCTGTGGTCCCTTTTCAAGTTTTAACAAGCAGTTAAAAGCAGAATACAAGCAAAACACAGTGTAAAGAAAACAAATCACAGTATACAAAATAGAAAAAAGCAATAAAGTGATACAAAATACAAGAAATAAAAAGCAAACTAACATTTCCCTCAAAGCAAACTGTGGCAGAGCCTGAGTGAGCCTTTCCAGTAAAGCTCTAAAATGTTTTATTTTACCTCTTAAAAAGAATGTTTAGTTGCTAGCTTCACCCCCTCACTTCACAGATGATTAACCTTAACTGACCTGTTCTAACTTATGTGTGACTCCTTAACTGACCTGTTCTAATTTCTGCCTGCGCAAGAGACAGAGCTGTGTTCTCTTTTCAAGTTTTAATATGCAGTTAAAAGAAGAATACAAGTAAAACACAGTGTAAAGAAAACAAATCACAGTATACAAAATAGAAAAAGGCAATAAAGTAATACAAAATATAAGAAATAAAAAAAGGAAACTAAATGTTCCCTCACAGTAAAGTGTTGCAGAGTCTGGTTGAGCCTTTTCAGTAAAGCCAATAATAATGGGCTTAATAATGGATTCATAAAGTGGAACTACAATTTCTTTGGACCTTGAGGTAATGCCAAAAAGGATACATTATA
>NC_056735.1:874456909-874466909 GCF_019279795.1 Protopterus annectens | reverse complement strand
CTGTGTATATACATTCCAATGGACAAGCACAATGCAATGTAGTATCAAGCAGGGTGTAATGTACAATATATACATTAGTTTCCAAAGTGGGTCAATCTCCAGTGAATTTTAAAAGAGGAAAAGAGACTTGGAAAGGAGATAGGCGATAGGTCCTTTGTTGAAGCAGGAGCATTTGGATTGGATGAAGAACTGCTTTTTAAGCTGCATTTTGAATTTGAAATAAATGTTGATTTCCTTAATGTTTATGGGGAGAGCTTGCCAAAGAGTAGGTGCCTGAGAGAAAAAAGCATATACAATGCTGTGGAGTTTGGTTCTAGGTGTATTGAGAGTTGATGTGGCTTGTGAGTAGTTTCTCAGGTTGTATAAGGAGTTTTTTTCCTGAAGTCTAGCTGCAAGGGGAGTAAATTTATAGAGCCATGCTAGTTTGTAGAGTTGAGATACTAAAAGTAGGTAGATCTTTGTTTTATGGGAAGCTATTTGGCTTTTTATAGGGTAATACAGTAATGCTGACCGAGAGGTTCGATTATAATGAATTGGCAAATGCTGTAAGAGATAGTCTGGAGTGTGGCAATATTTTTCTTGGAGGTAGAAGCAACATTTGGGAACTTATGTATAGTACAAGCTGAGAAAGGCTGACTGGGTAGAAAAGGGGAGATCCTTTTGACCCAAAAGATGGAGGGAATTAATTTTGGCTATCACTTTGTCTATGTGGAAATGGAAGTTTAGTGACTGATCAAGCTATAGTCCTGTGGGGGAGGTTGTCTCTATAGCATGGTTGTGTAGGTAAGGTTGTATGCACACACACACACACACACACACACACACACACACACACACACACACACACACACACACACACACACACACGTATATAATCTATATCTATCTATCTATCTATCTATCTATCTATCTATCTATCTATCTATCTATCTATCTATTTATGTATCTATGCATCTATATCTATATCACCCCCTCTCATTAAATACAGATTACTAGATTCAAAACTAAGAGGTGCAGTTTCATTAACTTACACCTTAATAAAGTGGAGCACATTACAGACACCAGGACTGTGGAACAGTGGGTGTAAAGAAAATGTTCCTTACTCCCTTCTGTTGCTTTGCAATCTTTTTGTTAGTATTTATATTTTGGGTTACAGGAGGTGCAGTGTCCATCTAATAATACAGAATCAACTTAATTCAGTAAAGAGGTCTTCATAAGGAAGTGTCAGGTGACAGTAATGTGCTATTCTTTCCTCATTCTTTGCTGTATACCATTAATATGTGGCAAACAAGGGTGCTTCTCACTATGTTTACTCAAAAAGAGACCAGTCTTGCAATGTCATAAGAAAAAAAATATTTTTTGTCTCAGTTTTATGCATTATACAGAGATGCTACAGCCTGTACAGTAGCGTTATAGCATGACCTATCTGCTTATTTCATGTTCAAGACATGGATTCAACATACAGTAGAGTATTGTTGATAACACAATGCAGAATAAACTTAGTTCAGTTAGAGAACATGCTATTAATATAGGAATTGAGTCTACTAGATTAGTGCAACAACTGTTTGGCCATATATATATATATATATATATATATATATATATATATATATATATATATATATACATATATATATATATATATATATATATATATATATATATATATATATATATATATATATATATATATATATATATATATATATATATACACACACACACACACACACACACACACACACACACACACTACTGCAGGTTAGGGCCAGAGATGGATACTGCATTGACCTGTATTCAACAGGAGTGAAGCTACAGGGGAGGGTGCACATATCTGTAGCTGGATGTGTCCCCATATATAAGGGCAGATATGTGCCCAATGGTTGCTGCATATACTAAGCTGTAGTCAGTAGGCCTAATGTCACTGTGGACAGTGATGGATAGCAATGCATTATGTGTGCGATGCCATCAGTGAATCATGGCTATACACGCAGACATTGATGATTTAAATGGTCTTGCTGAGACGGTGAAAAGTGGGACCTACATGTACAGTTTCAGTTTTTCGGCTTTTCCTGGTTAGGGGTCGCCACAGCGGAACTCCGGTCCGCTAATGATTGGCAGCAGAGTTTTACATGCTGGCTTGCCAGGCCTAACGCACAACCTTCAATGAAGGAATGCCCATTCACGCATGTCGACACAAAGAAGATGCTCTAACTGAGAATCGAACGTGCAATGTCTAACTGTGAGGAGACAATGCTACCGCAGCACCGCCACATGAACAGTTACAGTGACATCATGAAAAACTGCACGGAGAAGAGAAGTCTGTATTTTGTTGTGTAATGCTGCAGATATATATGTGAATGCCAGATCTGGGCAGTGTATATGTGATGGCAATAAGATAGTAGAATCATACGAATTACAAGAAAATTGAGTCACAAGACCATTCACACTTTGCCAATACTCGCCCTCCTGCTCTACCCACCTTCTTAAAAAGGGTAAAGTAGGTCAGTCACAGGGTATATTTATGGTGCATTTTATATATGCACTGGTGAAGATTTAAGTCCCTAGTTCTAGTATTAGTGGAGCTATTTGACTTGCAATGATACAGAAAATTAAAGAGGATGAGATCCAAAATGGCACAGAATGCAAGGTATTGATTACCTGACATGAGTATATAAGATAACAAGCAAAAGGCTAGCACTTGAAGCCTTTCCTGGCAGCACGGGGATTTTAGACCAACGATCCTGATGTAGAATCCTCATAAGGAAGGATGATAACTTCTTTTGAACTGAATGATATCCCTTCAGATAGTAATTGTGCTAAATAAAATAATTTAATGACTGCTGTTGCTACATGGTGGTTAAAGGAGAGGGAATTATCAACCCAGGTTTCAGGATACCTGACTACATTATCATTATGGAGTGGGGGACTGGCTATACAGCATACAACATTTTTTTCAGTTTTAATTCAAGCAAGTGATGCCCAGTAAAACAATGGCCAGCAACACATCATGTGGCTCACCCACCTGTCAAAATGTTTAAACTAATTTTTTGTTGTTGATTTTGTCATTGGGCTTAGTTTGATTATACTCCTGTATTTGTGCTTTGTGACAGACAGCATAGTGGCATATATTTCCTACTTACCTACATGTATTATGGTACAACATTTGTGAGACACTTTAGTGCCATAGGTCACTTTCATACCTACATATATTCTGGTATAAGATATGTGATAAATACAGCAGTGTCATGTGTCTCATGCATGTCTACATGCATTCTGGTATAAGTTATATGATATGACAGATACAGTAGTGCCATATATCATCCTCAGTCCTCATTTCTGCATGTGTTTTGGTATAATCTCTGTGATGGACCACATAGTTGTGCTTAATATCCTACTTTATTCCTCGTAGGTCCTGTATTTCCTTGTGCCACACATGTTGCAACCAGTTGTAATATTTAGATAGCCAAGTGTGTGTCTGTAGTCTTAAAAATATACATGAAACATCAACCCTAGATTTACTTGCCTGATTTGTGTTGCCATTGTACATAATATTGCATTGACCCCACAAGCTGCCACATAAGGTGACTGTACAGTTTGTCAGTCGTTCCAGCAGGCCCTGGTAATTTGTGCACTACCAAGAATGGAACCATTCCACCATAATCTCCTTGATCCAGCTGTATTTTTCTCATGTTCCTTTTCATGTTGTCTTACCTGATTTGCCTTTATTTACTACTACAACTTTCATGACACATATTAAATACAAATGACACATGTAGGGAACATGCAGTCCTCCATACAGTAACATCTAGAAGGGCTCACAGCAGCCATTGGTACACATACATGATCTTTGCCTAATATATTATTATTTCGGCTGTGTATTGCTATGTATCCTTTTGCATGATCAGCCTCATTGCACTCTTCTGTTTGGTTATTTTCTGCAATCTGTAAAACCCTTCCTTCTAATGCATTCTAATTTAAGGATAGACAAATCCATAATCTGTTCATATCATGCAAGGTTTGTGTCAATAAGCAGTGCATATCTCTGAATATCTCAAAATGGAAATCATTAATTTTAAAAAAATAGCAGGCAACAAGACTCCCCGGGATTCATGAAGCTTGCGGCAGGTGCAGGCGTAGCGTCAGTGTTCTAACACCAAATATGGCTGCCGAGCGATTCAGGTACGGGCTGTTTCCACGTGCACTACCAGCGTTCACTATGCCCGCATAACTCCTGAATGTTATATGCTAATTACTCCATGTGCAGCAGTATAGAATGCAAATGAAGGTGTGTAGCGATTCAGGAAGTGGTGCAGGCATAGTGTAAGCAAGCAGAAATGTAAACCGTAGAAAATGGTTTACATTTTGCAAACATAAAATCAGAGCCATGACAACCGACCAAACACATGAAGTATAATGTTAATATATACCAATGGCTAAATATATAGCCACTGGCATAAAAAAAATGTACAAAATATAAAATTAAAATTTAATATATATAGTCACACTATCTTGACGTGGAAGCGCAGGGCAGTGGTGCGCAAAGGGAACTGCAAGGAATATATAAAAATATAGAATAAAACCGCAGTGAAACACATATCACGATTTCCCCATAATAGTCAAAGGCAGGCATGCTATACCATACTCATGGTGCAAGGGTTGCTAAGGGGCAGTAACAGTGTTATGCGCAGTATCTAGGAATTAGTAGGCAATGCCATACAAATGAGAGGAGTAATAGTGAATCGCAGATTTCCTGCTGGTGTAAGGATGCACATCACAGTGTAGCGTTATAACACCGGGGTGAGCCCTTGAGATAAAGATGATATCAAGAGAGGGGTGTGTCGCCATTGCTGTAAGCACATTGGAGCATTGCTAAACCAGTCTGCCCCTAGCTAGGCAAAGCTGTAGGATAATGGTGTGTCGAATTGGCCATAGCTATGCTTAGCTGAGAGTACACAAGGTAACCGAGTATGCATGTGAACGGAGATGAAAATGCACGTATACCCGGTAAACGGGTATGCACATCACGCACCGCAGCTGAAACAGGAAGGGTATAGGAAAGAAATAAGGAAATGCTGCAGCAGTGAAATTGGAGTACAAATGACTAATTAACACCTAGGAGCCTACAGTGGGCCATTGACAACAGCTAACAAGGCTGTAAGTAGCTACCTGCAGAACAGGGAAGGGAAGGGGCTGTACTGCAAAGAAAACAGCAAAGTGTCAAAGCAGAACAAAGGCAATATGCAGTATATCAGCCACAAGGCACATTTCGCCATGACTGGGTAGGGAAAGTACAAAACAAGAAAGATGGCAGGTGGAAGCATGCCTGATAATGGGAGGGGATCCAGATCTAAAAGTGAATTAAAGGGCAGGCAAGTAGATCTCCACAATAAAGGCCCCACACTTTCAGTATTCATTGCAAAACCCATAATTAAGACATGCAGCAGCTGGAATAGTTCATACACACCCACTTACATCAGCTGCATCCATAGCACAATACTATAAAATGTGAAAGCACCTTACACACATTTGTGTATTCCCATACACTCTGCACCAGTGGTGTATACAGATGGGGAACATTTATTATGTACATGTTAGGGGCTGCCATAGCTTTGATCCAACAGCATGTGTTGGAGACTGAAGGTAGTGTGGAGGATGATGCACATGACCACCGCAAGGACCAGAGGAGGAGGAGAGTGTTCAGACCCAGGCTAACCTACCAGGGGCTACATGATCTGGAGATAGTAGAGCATTACAGGGTGGACAGGGACACCCTACAGCAACTTGTGGAGCTGTGCCAGCCACGCATCAGAGCCAGAACAAACCGAGGGGAACCCATCCCAGTGGATACGAAGGCATATGTAAGCCTGAGAATACTAGCTACAGGTACCTTTCAAAGACCAACTGGGGATATCATGGGTATCTCACAGGCATCAGCATCCAGGGTACTACACCAGTTCCTGGATGCCACGTTACCACATGCCACTGAGCACATATACTTCCCCTGAATGCAGGAGGAGTTGTTCAGCAATATGTATCTCTTCCACCATGTGGCAGAATACCCGAAGGTACTGAGTGCAATAGCCGACATGCACATACACATCAAGTCACCAACCGGTGAGCAGGGAAGGCACTACATAAACCGCAAGGGATACCCCTCCATCAACTGCCAGGTCATGTGCAATGCCCAGAGCATTATCATGGATGTGTGTGCTGGCAGCCCTGCAAGCTATCACGACTCCCACATCTGGCATGCCTCACAGCTGTATAGGCTATTTGCCAGGGGGGAACATCCCAAATGGCCACCTGGTGGGGGATGCTGGCTATGCACTGGAACCGTGGATGAGGACTCCCATCAGAAATGCACACACACCCATGCAGGAACCCCATAATGAGGCACACGGACAAACCGGAATCATCATAGAGCATGTGTTTGGGATGCTGAAATCACAGTTCCCTTGCTTGAACATATCTGGTGGAGCCTTGCAGTACTCTCCAGGCACGTGTGCCCACATCTTCATAGTGTGTGCCATGCTACACAATATGGTCCTGCGGAGACAGCTGCAGCAGGAACAGAATAGTGAAGGCCCTCACAGCCCACCACCATTGCCAAGTGCCCTACAGGCACAGAGGTACTCAGACCATGAACACCCTGAACCAGCCCCAGTAGGCAGACGGAGGCATGCCCAGTATGCTCATGCCTTGGCAAAGAGGCAACGTATAGAACACATACTGACAGTGTAGGCACCTAGGGACTGACACCTTTCTCCACCTGCACACACAGTAAAAATGGATGGCACATACACAAGACTACCTGTAAATTGTCATGTATAGGCAGTCTACTGTGTGCATCCAATATAGGCAGCCCTCAACTATTGCACACACAACAGCCATTGGCACAAGTTAAGTCAACACCTGAACAGTAAATTAAGCTATAAGCATATGCAGATACTGTATGTATAGATTCATAGGTAGGTTATTCATAAAGCCAGCCAACATGTGTCAGTATTTGCCACCCCATTGATCCATTAACGGTCACTCTGTGGAGCAGAGCCAAAGGCAGGATGCCTGGGGTGCATCTACTGTTCCCCATCCACCCTTCAAGGTTTCTCTTGCAGAGTGTTAGTGAGGGGCACTGCATAATGTAGTTAGGGATGTTGTTCCAAAATATGGGAAGTGTCTGTGACAAGAAACTGCCCCTCCAGCATCTTCCGGTTATTGTTGTGGCAAGGTCAGCTCACTACAGTGTGTGGCTCACTGTGACATGGATTCCCATAGGTGGTGCATATCCATCAAGCCTGAGTTCAACATGGCTGTGTTGGTCAGTGGAGATCATCTCTGGGTAAATGAGATGCCACTGAGTAAAGCAGGAGTTTATTCAGTCCAGTTGCATAGGCCATATGTTGGAGGCCAGTATTCCCCTTGGTGAGGTGCATTCATGGACCCCCCCCCACAGCTGTTGGACGTGTCCTCTGAGGTACATCCCACATGAGTTATTATACCCAATGATCGGACTGATAAGTGATGAGTAAAGGAGCACTATAACCCCAGTATGTCTAGATGGGAATCCTTTAGTAGTCAGATGGCCTACATAGAAGGATGTCCTAACTACTGCGGAGATATGATTGTCACAGGGTTGATCACTATCTACCTTAGTCCCCAGATACCCCATTACCTCATCTGTATTAAAGTGGCTGCCACTCGTGTTAATATGTAGGTGCCAATTCCACAATGGAATGACCATGCAGTTGGTGGCATTTGGCTGGAGGCCATGTCATTGGCACCCTGTAACATTCTCTGTGAGGCCCCCTGAGGGATGTCCATGTCAGTTGGACTACCAATCATGGCTCCCAGTTTGCAGTCATTGCCAAACATGGTCTGCCGTAGTCCACCTGTGTTTGCCTGTACATCTGGGATGTATATGCCAAACAGTAGGGCTCCCAGGACTGAGTCCTGTGGGACATCAGTCATACCTGTTCAAGAGTTGGACTTGGAGACTGCCAGTCATACCATGTGGGTTCTGTGTGTAAGCCCATTGGCAACCCAACCTGTGATGTATGGGTGAATGTACAGGCTGGTGTGTTTATCAATAATACCTGAGTGGGGCATAGTGTCAAAAGCCTTGGTGAGGTCTAAGTAGTATGTGTGAACATCTAATGTCTTGGTGACTGTATGTAAGATGTCAAACAGGTTCAGTAGGCATGAACTGCACTCATCCAAGCTGACCTGGGTGGGTCACGTGTTCGAAGGTTACCAATGTCATTGTTAATGAGTGCCATGAGGATGCGAACCATACCATTGCAGATTAGGCTAGTCAGGCTTATGGGGTGGTAGTTACCATGGTCAGTTGTGATTTTCTGTGATAGAGTGGAATAACCGTTGCCACACGCCATTGTATGGGCATGTAGCCTGTGGAGAGGCTGAGGTAGGAATGCTTAAATAGGTGTTGGACAGGTTGTCTTATAAAATTTGCAAGATGCAGTCTGGGTCAACATCTGCCTCCATTGACACTGTTCTCTGCTGTTAGAGAGGGCCATTTCCACTTGTGTGTCTCTGATGGTTGGGATACTGTACCTTTCGGGTAGTGTTGTGGGCTCATTAGGGGGTGAAGTATGCACCGAATGTATCTGCAAGGATGTTGGCAATATCAGTAGGGTCAGCATATTTTGTACTATATTTCACTGGCACAGTGCAAATCTGTGTGTCACCACATAGATCCTTGACATAGCCAAAGAAGGCTTTGTGGGTATCTTTCGAATCCTTGCATATTCTCCTGCTGATGTTAGCCTTGGATGATGTCATGAGGGACCTACATATCATACTAATAGTGTTCACTGATGGCTGCCCTTTGTGGGATTTGCTGTGTGTCTGGAACACTGTCCTACATCTGTAGTATAGCCTGTTTATTGCAGAGGTCCACCAGACCAGTGTCCTTGTCTAGGAGGATTGAGTCTTGGTTTACCAGTGATGGCATGATCCATACATCTGTGTAGGTGCTTATAGACTGCATTTGTAAATCTGTCTGTATCTTGAGCAGTGTTTCCCCTTAGTGTGGGAGCTGTGAACCCCCCCCACCCCTGTCACTAGTAGTGTAAATTTAGCTGTAGGAAAGGTATACACTGTGGTATCTGTGTGTGTGGGAGATGCTAGGGTGTGGAAACAGTGAATAGTTCATGGTCAGATCTAATCAGTGATAGGTTAACCTCCACTGTGGTGCACTTGTTGCCCAAGTTGATGATGACCACATCTAGTAGTTTCCACCCCACGTTAGGGAGATTACCACCTGATACAGGGCATATGAGGTGATACATTCCAGGAAGCGCTGGTCCTGGAAGTGAGTACCAGAGTACGGTTCCCAGTTAATGGTATGGTAGTTGACATTGACCAACGCCAGGGTGTGCGTTAGGACTGTCGTGTTCTCCACTGTCTCCAGGTAGGTTGAGTGGAGGTCCAGGGTCATGGAGGGTGATCTGTAGCAGGCCACATTCCACATTACTGTTGTGGCTGATGTTAGCTGCACATGGATGATCACAGAGGTATCATGCTGCCCCACTAACCGGGTGGTGTAGGTATCCCTGATGAATATGGATACAGCCCCTTCATGTCTGTCAGTCCATGTTCTGTGGCTGAAATGTGTGGTATGGGTTGTAGTCTGGTAGTGCTGGTGTGCTCTCAGGAGCCTTAAGTCAGATTGCAGTTAATGCACAGATGTTGATGTTGTCCATCCTGAGGAGTGCTGTGAATGCATGCATGTTGTGATCACAACCCCTGGTGTTGAGTAGCATAAACCTCATTGAATCTACTAGCGTGCTGTTTACAGAGCTGGTATTCATCTTCGAGACTCTCCTAAATAAGGCACCATGGGGGTGCCAATAGCTTTGGCCAGTATTCCAAAGTGTAAGGCTGACACATAGGCCGGTATGGTATCATTGCATGCATGTTCCCCATCTGTGCTTGTTTTTCATCTCCCCTGTAGGTAACATAGTGGTAAGCATTAGAA